>NC_069118.1:17248538-17493538 GCF_025612915.1 Magallana angulata
TTTGCAGAACTTTTTCAAGAGCGTGAAAATATCTCCATTCGCAATTGAAAGTGGGCAAAGAGAAAGATTCTAGACGGGTATTTCTGGAATATACAGACAAAGGAAGATTCGAAATGCAATACTGGTGGAAATCACCTTAGAAGGCTATATGAAAGCAAACTAAGGCATATCAAAACATAGAAAGACCAGACAAATGTGTTGTTTTAGTGTTCAAAAAAATACATCTCTTTGCATGTTAATTAATTGTAAACTTAATTTCACTTTTCAAGTTACAAACCGCCAAATAAATGATGTCCTTGTTGGGATCAACATCATGTCAAAAGTAGTGTAAATATTTTGCGCGAAAAAAGGCTTAGATTGACACTTCACAAATCATTTTTTAAGGGCAACATCTGCTACATGTATTAGGATGTATTCCGCTGAACTTATTTGCGAGAAGACCGGTCATAACTCAGAGGCAGTGCGAGAAAATATAAGCGCGCAAGTAATATTCAGCAACAAGAGGAGATTGATGTGGTTCAGGTTTTAAAGAGAAAATCTGAAAATGCTAAAAAGTGATGCGTTTGATTAAAATTCTATTGAATTTAAAAAAGGGGACATTTCCGTTGAAATTTCTATCTTGTGACAGTATTTTTATTAAAAATGTGTGGTGATCATTGTGATGACGAAGTTCTAGTAATGTCCTGAAAATTTTGTGATTGGAAATACATGTTTTAAAATTTTGTCTTTTTTATGTGTTTTATGCACTGTTGGATAATTGAATATTTAACTGTAAAACTGTTGAATATTTGAATAGCCAACTGCATGACAGCCAGATATTTACACATCTTATAACTACTGATTGAATATTTAATATATATTCGTTGACTTAACACAATGGGTGACGTCATAGAATTTTTTTTAAATAACAAGAACTCGCTAGAGAGAATGTTATAGCCTGTTTAATACGTGAATTCAAGTATTGATAATAATATAAACGATATTAAAAAGTCAAAATCTGTATCCGATGTAGTAATTTTTTTATATAAATGTTTTATGGAAAAAAGTTAGTTTAGTACAAAGTATAAAAAATTATAATTATAATTATTATAATTTAACCATTATAATTGCAAACATTACAAGTGGTGTTGCTTGCTGCACCGTTTTGAATTGTTTTTAGGAAGTGTGTCCTTTATTCATTTGCCTTTGCACATGGGCTTTTTTATAAACTTATTTTACTGAGAGTGTATTCACTTCATAAACATACAGATACTATTCATTCAGACAAATACCTAAAAAAAAAATTTTTTTAAAAAGCAACGTACGTTGTATTTCTGGAATTCCCTTTCTTCATCTTCCTGAATGATTAGAATAACCATTAACAATCATATGATTTTAGCATAAATTGAAAAACATTTTTCTTCTTTTCTTTCTGTTGTATTTAGATAAGTTGGGATTTTTTAAACATCCTAAAGCTTCTAGATTTATGCTTTTATGAAAGTCAGAACAAGATGCACCTAGCGGGAAAGAACTGTGTATGCGTACAGGACAAGATTTAAAATAAGCAGTAATGTCTAGAATAAAAGGTTTACCTTATAACCTTTATTTTTTCCTGCACTTATACACATGTTAGATGTTTTGAATTGTTTGCCATTTTCAGACTTACATGAGGATGTTTCCAGCCAAGTTTAAGCTTTTATTATTAAATGGTTTTTGAGAAAAAGATTTTCATAGATTTTCTCTATATATTCTTATGTTACACTTGACATTCCCCCCCCCCCCCCAAATTATGGCCCCAACCTACCCCCAGGGATTATAACTTTAATAAACTTGAATGTACATTACCTTCGGATGCTTCCAAACAAGTTCAAGTTTTTAGGCTGAATAGTTTTTGAGAAGAAGATTTTAAAAAGGTTTCTTAAAATATTCTTATATAAAAATGCATCCCCAAACTGTGGCCCACCCTACCCCAAGGGACCATAGTTTGAACAAACGTGAATATACACTACCTGAGGATGCATCCACACAAGTTCCAGCTTTTCTGGCAAAACAGTTTTTAAAAAAAGATTTTAAAAGAGATTTTCTATATTTTCTTATGTTATACTTGATACCCCATTCTGGCCCCACCCTACCCCGGAGATCATGATTTAAACAAGCTTGAATCCACACTACCTGATTATGCTTCCACACAAGTTCTAGCTTCTTTTCTTGCGTAGAATTTAAGATTTTAAAGATTTTCTCTGGGTTTTTTAGGTAAATCTTGATCCCATATTGTGGTCCAACCCTACCCCGGGGATCATGAATTAAACAAACTTGATTCATTTTTATCTGATGATTCTTCCACACAAGTTCCAGCTTTTTTAACCTTATTGTTTTTAAGAAGAATTTTGAATAATGCTAACAAATGTTCAATATTTTTAAATTACCTCCCCTTTAAAGAGGGTTTGGTCTAACCCTACCCCAAGTGATCATAATTTAAACAAACTTAAATCTAATATTTTAGGATGCTTCCACCAGGTCAAGCTTTTCTTGCATAATAGTTGTTTTTAGAAGATCTTTAAAGATTTTCTCGGTATATTCTTGTGGTAATTTTGATCCCATATTGTGGCCCCTCCTACTTCTGGGAAACCATAACTTGAACGAACTTACATGTACACAACCTAAGGATGATTCCACACAAATTCCAACTCTTTCAACCTTGTTATTTTAAAAAAAACTTTTGAATAATATCAACAAATGTTCGATAATTCTAAATTATCTCCCTTTAAATAGAGTGCGGCCCTTCGTTTGAATAAACTTGAATTCCGTTTACCCAGTTATGCTCTTCGCAAAGTTTGGTTGAAATCGGCTCAGTGGTTAATGAGAAGATGAAAATGTGAAAGGTTTACGACGACGCCTACAACAACAGACACATTTTAATCAGAAAAACTCACTTGAACGTTCGGCTTAGGTGAGCTGAAAATTAACTTTGTACACACACACACACACACATAATGATGTATATTGTTAATGACTCTGTTTCTCATTGTCGCTTTCTCTCTTAAAAGTAAAAAATGAAGATTTAATTATTTTGTGTCTCTAGAATGAAATAGTCATTGCTCTGTTTATTCTCAGCAGTCATTGACTTCCCACTATCCGTAGAGTATCCCCTTGTAGTTATCATTTCCTTCACTTTCCATAGAGATTATTCCATACCCGTCCTCCATTACAGACAAAGATGGCACCGGTCCTGCGTGATCGTAATAGTCACTCCTATCCTCTTTGTCTGATTCACCTAAATGGTTGTAGACTTCGTCAATTTGTGAAGGATCCGCTTGGCGCATAATGGGAGATATGACTGCCGATTTCCGCTGTAAGATTATATTTCTTGAAATAATATTAGAATGTCATTACACGTATATTGATCTGAAAATATAAGGACCTTGGAAAACTAGAATTGTAGTCAAAGGTTCTTTTAAAATAAATAAGCACTTTTGTAAAATTTCCTTGTATGAAAATTGTATTATGTTTTAAATATTTAAACGTTTAGTAAATCGGTATACATTTTTGTTGAAAAAACTGATTAATTTATTATATAAATGAATTATCACGGATTATCAGAATACTATACCATCCCGTCGTTTATTTCGCTGTAAGCTGAGTTTACAGGAACTGTAACTGCATTCACTTGCTCATTATCATTGCTGTATCCATATGCTGCATTTCTCACAGGCTTTGATGATTGATCACTTTATAAAAGAAAGACTATCTTACGATAAACCAGAGAGAGAGAGATGATCGTCCTTCTTTAAAGTTAGTTTCACTTAAGAGTTTTAGAGAAGCTAAGGTAGACCCAGTCTTTTAGAAATACCTTTGGATGTTTGTTTTCCTACAGTGAGCTTTAGCTCACAAGATCCAAAATTTCACCAGCCAAATTTCAACACAATTAAGCATGTTTATCAAATTATGCACCAAAACACATTATATTTAATATGTTATAATTTACGAAAAATCTAATGATGGTTATTAAATGAAAAAGCCTTATTGATTACAGAAATCAACAAAATATATTAAATTTATTCTTCATGCACCTTTCAAAAAAATTCACAAATTGCATATTTTTGACAAATTCTCAAAAAATTATACAGTTAACATACATGTACTATTTTTTAAACACTTATTAAGAGTTTTATAAAAAGCATGAGTCTTAACATGTAAACCCCTTTATTGTTTGATTTAGTTTTACAATTTTTAGGTCACCACCTGAGATACTCAGGTGACCTATTGCAAATGGTCTTCGTCCGTCGTCGTGGGCGCATCGTGTGGTGTGCAGCGTCCGTCGTGCAACATGCGTTAACAATTTTACATTTTTAATTTCTTCTTGAAAATTATAAAGCCAATGGTGACCATTTTCATCCCCTTGTTCAACTTGTTGCGAAGGGGGTTTACTGAGTACCATCGCTGTATGTATGTGTGTATATTTGTCCATATCAGCCTTTTTAAGCAAGAGAAAACCCTCGCATGCATGTTTATCAAACTTCGTACACTTTATAAGCATGGTGAAAGGACTAATCCAATTCATATTGAAGTAATTCTGTTAAAATTTCATTATGATATCGTTAATTACAACACTTAAAATAGAAAGTTTTATGTCCGACTTGACAATTACATAGATATATCCTGTTCGCGAAAGTAAAACAATGCAAATTTACAACTTGATTTTTTGTTGGATCTAGGCTTTGTAACGGTAAGAAACAGAAAAACTGAAACGAGCAGGAGATAAAGTTCATCCCAGTTTCATTAAAACAAGCAGTCGTCTGAGCCGAATTTCTGGCTAAATTTCTCGAATTACTAAGAGAAGGATAATATTTTAGATGAGACTTTGACAAGTATCGTCAACATTATTAACCGGAAGTTCATTTCAAGTTAATTGCTTTAGATAAGTTACTCAATTTAAAAAAAATGGGGATGAAATTACAGCATATAAACTCTTATTTTCCCATAGGGCAGATTACAAATCGCTAGATCTTTAGCTGCGTTTCATATTCATAATAAAACTTAAATTTGTCTACACTTATTGTCTGAATACGTTATGTATGTCACTGAATAAAGAGAATAAAACTATTATATATACTAAAATTTAAAACATCTGTGGCTTGTTTTGTTTTCGCTAGAATTGAAATGGATTGGACAATCACGCAAATGTAACAGTTCCCCCGGATACACCCTAGAGCGTGCATGGTGATAGGAATAAACAAAATATTTTAAATCAGACGGGTTTTAAGAAGATTAATATTTAGTCTCTTCATGTACATGTATATCCTAAATATGCATTTCCCCAAATAATATTTCATTTCGCGAGGCATGCTCCGCTTTGCGGTGCCCTTGTTACATGTATTATGAAGCATCTCAATGGTAAGAGAAATCTAAATTCTGAAATTTCATGGCTCTACCATACCCGGGGCGCCATCGGCGGAAACAAATATGCAGAAAAAGCCTGTTTTAAAAAAAATCTTCTTCCAAACTCCAACACATGTGATGAAAAAAACAATCCCTGGTTATGGTGTCTCTAAATCCCTCTACAAAGTTCCTGGCCCATGTGTCAGGGGTTCAGGCTCTAGGGTGGGGTCAATATGACCATATAGTAAAATGTATTAGATCTTATAAAATCTTCTTCTCTACTCCCATGTATATTTGCTAAAAACTAAATGCATGATTATGATGTCCATGGAGTCTTCTACCTAAAATTTGAAATTCATGACTCCTGTGACAGGAATTTAGGCCCTAAGGCGAGGCCAAAATAGCCCTATAGAAAAATCTCAGAAAATTTTCCTTTTTTCTCCCACACATGTGAGAAAACACTGAATGCATGGTTATGATTTCCACGAACGCTTTTACCTACATTGTGAAATTCACGGTCCTTGGGTAAGGGTGTTCAGGCCTTAAAAAGGGGGGGGGGGCTTACAGAGTTTTGCACCTTTTAAATATCAAGTCATGCACTCTATTATGATCTTTAAGTTTTTCGCTAAAATTATGTTTCATAGTCCTTTTTAAAAGATTTCATGTTTCAGGCAGGGAGGTGGTCATCATTAGTATACAATATTATATAATTTTTGTACTTCAGAATGAAATTTGATTAAGTGCATAACATGTATGAGACCCCTTAACAAGTTTGTGTGTGGGCTAAGGTACTCAGGTGACCGTTAATGCCTAGTGGTCTCTTGTTTTCTGCAAACATTGCATGGGGTAAAATTGAAATGTACCAAATAGACATTTTCTGACAGTCGCTCAAAAGTGTATAATTATTCAAGCTGTTTTAAAATGTTGGTCTAGTTGGTATTATCTTCTCTAGCTAAGGATTTCTGATTCGCACCGCTCCTCACTAACCTTTGGCATATCATATGCATGCTATCAAAAGATGTGATTTTTTTTCCGTCCCGTGATCTCCCAGCGTATTTATAAATCAAGCAAACGATAAAAGATGCCGTACT
Organism: Magallana angulata; assembly: GCF_025612915.1. NCBI lineage: Eukaryota > Metazoa > Mollusca > Bivalvia > Ostreida > Ostreidae > Magallana > Magallana angulata. The sequence continues at coordinate 17,254,988 of NC_069118.1, forward strand.
TAAAACGTCACTGGTGCAGTAATGGCAGCCTCAACAGACATTGATATTGACAAGTTGAAAGAACGTTTTAATGCCCAGTGTATTTGATGAATATGAATATCGTTTTATGTTACATATATTTTTTTAAAAAATCGAATTCATTAGAATATTGCAAGACTGTGAGCAGTAAATCCTTCATCTATGATTGCATGCCTCTCTTGATACACAGATTTGATGGTACTTGTTATTGAACCATTGCAAACTACATGTATCATGAAGACCAAACAGAAAAACTAGAAAAATAAGAGTTTTGGGCTATGCCTGTTAAGAGACACTCGTGAATAAAAAGTACGAAAACATTGTCGATTAAATCAGATATGTTCGGCATCTTTTTGATCGGTCGAATGGTTTCAGAAAATACCAATCAAAATCCAGGAAAAAAATCCCGACTTTTGATAGCACAATATGCCAAAAGTTTATGAAGAGCGGTGCGGATCAGAAACACTTGGCTAGCGAAGATGAATGGTCACAACGGTAGAAATAAGTGCAGTATGTTTATGAATACTAAATTTAAAACCGATTCAGGCTTAAATCCGGATTTGTGAACGAAACACTTCATATGAAAAAAATGCATGGCCAATGTTGATTATACAATTCGTTTATACATGTATTCATTACTACATATGTAAAAATTTAAGCAAACAAACATGTCTAATCAACATAACGCAAATGTAAAACATATGCTGATCATATGTTTTAAACAAACATATGTTCAAAATATGTTAAACATACGTTGAACATATGATTACCACAAATATATGTTAAACATGTGTTTTGAGTCTGTTATATGTTTAACGTATTTTACAAACATATGTTAACAATATATTTCAAACATATGTTCAACATACTATGAAAAATTCATATGTTTAACATATGTTCAACGTATGTTCAACATATATTACTCAAAACATATGTTGAACATATGTTGCAATTTTACCTGTGTACCCCTTCCTTTCCGGAAAGCAATTTTCCACCAGGTTTATTGACATATTTATGGTTTTCCTCTCCTTTTGAAAATATGAGCAATATATTTGTACTGAAGCCACCAAACCATACTTTTACAAAACTTCAAATCAAATACTAGTACATGGCATCTTGAATGATTATTGATGTGTCCAAAACTGTAACCGGTAATTTGTCAGACTGTTTTTAAAAAACACGAACACGAAAGCCACTGGGTCTACCTTAAGATGTAAATTCAATTTTATGGAAGCAATAGAACAAAATGTGTCTACAAATAAACGTGACAATAAAAAGGGTAATATTTTATCTAAAAAAAAATCTTGGGTACAAGTGTAAACGAATAAGCATAATTTGTATATAATTACTTTTTAGAGTTATAGGAATTCTTTGACTTCCGACGGAAATAAACAAAAACAATGCATGCTGTCAGGATGGATCCAAAGATGGCCCCTCCTATTGCAGCACCAATGACAGTTCCTGGAGAAAAGGGTGTAATTTTGCGTAGAACATTATTTTTCTAACCAAATGCTTATTTATCGAAAGAATGCGTAATTTTGTGAAATATTTAAACAATTAAATGCTCTCTGTTTGGTGATTCATGCGGGGTATGAAGGTGGCGACATTGCAGAAAAAATACATAATACCCGTTAGCGGGTTATGTTATTTTTTCTGCAATTATCGCTGCCTTCATAACCCGCATGAATCATCAAAGAAAGCATTTTTGGTTATTGTTAATAACATCTTTCTTTTAACTAATTAATAAATTGACTATAAAAAATACGTAAAATTCACAAAATTACTGTTAACGTACAAAAATGTACGTAAGTACGTTAGCTTATAGAAACAGCCAAATCATCTCCTGTGAGACTTTGAGTCTGACATTATTATGATTATTTTGTGCAGTCCGTGATTTTTCTTAGGTCGCTGTAGGTTTTGATCAATCGATAAATAGGGTGTGTCGATTTCAGTCCTGTCAGTTTCAGCCGCTGTAGATTTCGACCAACCGATAAACGGGGCGTGTAGATTTCAGTCTGGCTGTTTCTATAGAGCTATGAATTAACTATAAGTTTCCATAAGAAATAGAGGGAATCATACTCGATAGATGTAAATATATAAGTATGGGTGAAATCTTTTTAAAGGTGTTTTTTCCAGGGATCTATTATTAATTGGCTACATTTTCATTTTCTATCCGCATGCGATTGCGAAAAATTCTTTTTTTTAAATATTTTATTAACACCGTGAAGCTGAAACATCTTCAGTTATTATCTTTGTTGAACATCGGGCTCATTAAGTAAGCAACTGCTAGGCTACAGCTTCGGATCAGGATACCAGATGTTGACTGATCAACCGTTGGAATAGTTTTTCGTACAAAAATGTAATTCCAACTTAAAGAGACTCTACAGCTGACATTTCTCATCTTGTCATTTGTTTTAAACGTAGTTCAATAAAAACAGAACTTATGCATGTACTGAAATTTTTGTACTTTTTTTTCGCGATAATAAGATCACAATTGCGTGTTTAAAATGTTCTAGAAATATCATATTGACTCAAACTTTAAAATGTAATTGTGATCGGCTTCGGCTGATCACAGTTGAGTCCATATGAGGCATCCGGCAAATTTAACCATTTGCGCACCCATTGCGCCTTGCAATATTTTATTTACTATGCAATGACAACCTTATTTAAATCTATAATTAGACATAGATTACTATGACCGTTACTCATCATTTTACCCTGAAAATAAAACACTTATAGGGTTACATACATAAAGATTCAAATCACTTTTTTTTCGCATAGGCATAAGATATATATATATATATATATATATATATATATATATATATATATATATATATATATATTAATGCATGTAGCGTACATTATATTAACAGAATGTACCTATGGTATTTCATGCCGATCATTCCTTTAAAAGGAATACTTGTTTACATTTCACATGATTTTAAATGACAGCAGTGGTCAGTTGAAATGAATGAATTTTATGGAAATAAACAAGTGAGGAGAATAATTCATGCACTTGACAAATAAAGCGTTTTTACTCTTAATATTAAGAGATTTCTTCACTTGGTACAACCTTGAAACGTTCTTTTAAATGAAGCACCTTACGAAGAAAAGAAATGTAAACCCTTGACGGATCTAGATGTTAAAGGGGCTTAGACACGATTTGGGCTCATTCTTTTCTATTTTTAATGTTTAAAATGGTAAATATGAACACTTTAATGCCTCGTAAAAAATTGAAAGTCAAATATATAATTACAATATTAAGAAAGAAACAGAGTTTGAAATTCTTTGTTGCTTAGACATGACACCTTTTCCCCTGTCACTAACCTTTAGTGACTTTGATTCGGACATCCTTAATTGACTCACAGTTTATTTAAGTAATCTATCTAAGTATCTAAGTAAATCGTTAATTGAAGTTAGTTTTTAATTAATCTTGTAGAACGAATACCGACCGATTTAGCTTGATACACGATCCCATGAGGGACCTCTCAGATAAATTCCACCTGATGGATTCGTACCAGTGCCCGTATGGACCAGCGTAGACTGGGTGTTGCTTAAACGCGGAATGGAACGGAAAACGGATAATCTTATCTAATGTTATTTACTTGATAGATTTGTTAATCATGCTAAAAACGATATACTTTATGTATTTTTTTTTCGAAAGATTAGTCATATCATATTATTTATTCAAGTATAACTATTTCCTCAAAATTAACAGTACATGCATTGACCACTATTTTCTGTCCCAAAATATCCTCGATTCAATTTTTGCTGAATGACTCGATTTTTATATATAGCTATGGGTTCAAGCGATATTTTTTTTTCAGAAGCATATAAAATGCTCATTATTCCCTATTTAAAACGTCCTCACTAGCTCATCAGTTGGTTTTAAAACACGGCTAAAAATAAAGAAGTCTAAGGGGGTTTTGCATTTCAACAGACCCAGATTATAAGGTTGAAAAATTGTGCAAGGTCTTCTTAGTGACTTCCAAATAGAGAAAAAAATGTCAACATTTTCCATTATAAATTCCGTTAGAAATCTGTTTTCGATCCGGTGAATTTTTCCGATTAACAAATGATAATGTGTCAATGAAGTTTTGTTGGATATTTCCCGTTTCATCTATTTCAATTATTTGTATCTTTTACAGGTATGTGGGTTTTTTTTAAATCGTCTAAATGTGCTGTATGAATATTTTGAGATCGACAGACTATAGTCCCAATTTATAATCGGAAAATCTAACCAGGCAACGTCTAAAGCTCTCTATTCGGAACATATGTATATAGCTGCAGGAATGGGAATAAACTACTCCCAAGTAATGCTAACGTAAAAAAAATTGCATTGCTAAGAATACTAGTTTCACTAGGTACCGGGTATTTTAATGTATAATGTATTTTAATTTTGAATGTTGTCATTCGTACGGGGTTTTTTTTTCCATCTCAATGATAATGTATCGTCTGTATGATTTAAGATCGTATAGAAGACCGAAAATTCAATGTTCAAAGTATATACAACATGTTTGAAATCAAAATACTCAAAAAACACATAAAACGATTTCACTAACTGCGTACGTTACGCTGATATGCCAGCTATACCATATTTAATAATGTTAATATTTTACAATTCGTATACATTTGATTTCATCCTTTTCGTACTCAACTAAAGCCAATTGAATATAAATGCTATATTTGATGGACATTCACAAGAATATCAATAAGACAGCCACTTGTTGATAATCATTCATTAGATATGAATAAATGATACAAAGTTAATCGTTTCTGGCCATTCTCCACCCTTTTAATATATTTTCCGTTCCGTTCCGCGTTTTAGCAACACCCGCGTGGACTACGCCTGTAAGTTACCCGACGCAGTACTTCGTACATTATACATTAAGAAATTCCTGCATGTAGGAGATGTGATCTTAATCATCACGCATGGAATTGTGTTGCACGGTTTGCTATGTGCTTTAATTGTGGAAAGAATGGACATTTTGCGCGGGTGCGTAAGACACAGAATATTAACCGCCGAAGTGACGTTCACGCATTAAAGTTGTAGAGACTCAGAAGGCAGATTGCGCGACACAAACAGACAAAAGAAAATCAGAAAAGAAAATTCGACGCGACAGAGACCGGATCAGAGTTTAAACGAAAAAACGCTTACTGTGGAATCATTTAAATTCGTGGGTGCCAATTTTCGTGGATTATGACTTTTTTGCTGATTCGTGGGGATGTTATTTCGTGGATGCGTCGTTTACTGTTTCAGCAACAAAGATAACTCTTTCTAAAATTGTTTTCGTTGAGGATTTAAATTCTTGGGGGAGGGCTACCCACGGATACCACGAAAAATGAACCACCACGAATTCTAATGATTCCACATTACTACTTGCAGAACTTCCTTTTTCCAGGATTAAAGACTGTCAATTCTATGAAGAGTTAACCTAGAATCAACTGGCTGATGCGAAGCAGAAAATAAACGTTCTGCATGAAGATATTGACCACCAAACTGCAAAAGCAAAGTTCTTCGAAAACCAAAATTTCAAAGTGCTGGCTGAGTAACAGAAAAGAGACAAAGAAATTCAGTAGCTGGAGGGACAAATACTCAGTAGTGCACTAAGTGACAGAGAAGAAGAACTAAAGGAAAAGACAGAGACAAATGATTCAAGGGGACACTTTCGTAAGGCTGCGGTGAACTGGACCCATGTTGACAGATGGTTTAAGTCTTTCAGCAATTGGAAGTATGATCCACCCAGTTCTAAAATGGGCCGAGGAGGAACAAGTAACAAGTTACACAGCAAAACGTTTCTTCGAAACAGGGGAACGGGCTCATCGGGAGGAAGAGGCAAATATCACCGTGTGAAAGGTTCCCCTTGGACATGACTTTGATTTGGACACCCTTAGTTGACTCACAATTTATTTAAGTAATCCGTTAATTAAAGTAACTCTTCATATTGACTATTCTATTATTCTTTATTGTTAAAATTGTCTTTTGTTATCTATATGTTTGCTGTATATAATTGTTGGCCATGTTCATTAATTCGGCAGTTGGACAGCGACGCTCATGGCGCTTGTACCACCGACTACCGACCTCGCAGAATATTGTCATATGTTTGCGAAGTTTTAATAAATCTTGTAAAACGAATACCGACCAACTTGTACATTTTCCGTGGGTCACATAAGTTTCAATATGTTGATAATATATTTTATGGACACATTGAATCAGTTTGCTGTTTGCCACGAGTTATTTTATCAACGAAATGGTAATTCCTTACTCTACATTATTTGTAAACAAAAATAAGACTCGAGCTTTGTTTACATTACAATGAATTCTTACCTCTTTTTATCTCTCTTATTACTAAACTTATAACATTCAAATTTTGGTCAACTATTAACCATTTTATACATAATTTTTTTTTAAATTTTATTTCAAATCGTGTTTAGGCCCCTTTGAATTATTCTTAATATAAAATGATGCATTGATGACAAAAGTAGGTTAAATACTTGTATCTCTTACAAGATATATAGTTTGCACTTTTGTTTTAGAAACATATATATTACCTTGATTATCTAAACATAAATCGCTTTTCTGTTCAAACGGGTCTGGATATGCTGAACTTGATGTAGGTGCTGTTGTTATTGCTGCTGTTGATGTAGGTGCTGTTGTGGTTATTGTTTTTGAATGCATTGTAGTAGATTTTGCTTCCGTTGTTGGTGTTGTTGTTATTGTACCTTTAGAGCAATCTGAAAGTCAAATAAATAAAATTTGACCAACCAACCCGTTCAACAACATCGACAAACACTAATATTATTATGTATACATATAAACATCAAAGCTATAAATATGACTGAACATGTTAAGTAGAAATAAGATATACTGATTTTGTACAAATTTTTGGATGTGTAGAGGTCTATTGAGAAAGAAAAAAACACGTGCAAGCGCTGTGGCACAGACTTTTAAAAAAAATTCAAAGTGCGTTAATTTCGGGGCAAAGTCAACGCATTTGATTATTTTCAAAGTGCGTTGATATTGTTGATAGTAACGCACTTTAAAAAAATGTTCATGGTTTAGTCGAAATAAGATATACTTTTATAAACAATAAATGATTGTTTTAACTTTATTGAAAAACATTTTCAAAGTAAATTAACTTAGTCCCAAATTCAGCCCACTTTGAATGTTTTTTTCAAAGTGCGTTGATTTGGTCCCAAATTAAAAAGATATTTCAAAGTGTATTTTTTTTCAAAGTGCGTTGCCGCAAAGCGCAGATACATGTGTTTTTCAGTGATATCATCTATTTTAAAAATGATGGAGTGTTTAAGTTTACAAAATCATTCCGCATTCAATACCAAAAGTAATTGTCTGTAATCATGAAAAATAATGCTTTTTATAAATATAACATTTTGATTTTGCTTTATTTTTAGTGTTTGAGAAAATTATGTCTTGAAAAATATAAAAAAAGAAAACAAAATAATTCAGTTTTCTCTTAAATAAAGAATTTAATTGAATAAAGGAAACTTAATATACTAGTATATCGTTTTACTTCTCTTTGATTCTACCGAATCTGTTTTATATAATAACGGACTAAAATAAGAGGGTTTTTTTAAATTACTTTTTTATATTCATGATTTAGGATTTGATAGGCAAAGTTTATTTTGGCTCTCGACTTTGTTGGACTGTACATAAAAAATGGAATAGTGATTTAAGTTTGTTATTGTCTGTTTACCTGTTGGACAATTGCAAACAGACGTAGATGGATTATGTGTTGTAGTGGTTGTTTCAGGACCATTTGTTCGCCTCCGCGGAGCTAATTAAAACATAATAAACGTATCTCATTATAAACATGCCGTAATATTTTGAGAATTTGCATGATATAAGACATACAGGCAACGTGATATTTTCTTATTTTCGTGCGTTGATATTTACGAATTTTAAAATTGGCTATTTACCAGAACCATTCTTACCGAAACAAGGCATGAATCCATAAATGCACAAAAGCAAAATAAAATCTAAAATATAAAAAAAAAATCATTTAGAAAATTGAACAAGCAATATGAATAAGCTCAAAATGGTTTGTATGCAATGGAAAATAAGTTTTTCAAAAACTTTCGGACAAAGTTATTGGAATATTAATTAGGGCCCCGCAAGGATTTGCGGGTGCCCTATAGTAATCACTCTGTCCGTCCGTCCTTCTGTCCGTCCGTCCGTCTGTCACTCTTCCGTCCACAAATTTCCTGTTTTTTTCTAATAACTTTTTTTATGGTTGCCCAATCAAGTTCAAATTTGGTATGGTAGTTCAGTAGGCAGAAATACATATTTTGATGCTAAGTTTGGTTCTCTATGTCTTCTGGTTTGGAGCTGGGGTGGTGGGGTAGATTCCTAACTATGCATAAGAAGAATGGGCAAAGAGAGATAACTGCTGAGAATGAATGGGCAAAGAGAGATAACTGCTGAGAATGTTACCATTGTATACATGGAAGGCTGTGCAATATTTGTCCTTTGGGATTAATTAACCTTCCACAGGAAGAAAATCCTAAGCTTTATCTTTATCTGTCACATTGACATTAATTACTGCACTGCCTGTGTCTGCAAATGAACTTTGTTTTGAAGTTAAGGTCAATTTTGAATGATGTGTAGTATTGTGTACATTCTTTGAAATATGGATTTGAAATATAATATTCATATTTTTTTTGGTTAAAATACCGTACACAATGATTTATGATAGTTTTATTGAATAGAGGCAAAGCCTAGGTATCATTGCATTGGTATCAATTCTTTGTTTTTTTAACAAGTTTTATTTCATCCCATGTTAACCCACTTTATCCCGTGGATATGACTCATTGGATATTTTTTTGATATTCCACAGTTGTGACTTTACAATGGGATTTGCCTAGGCATAATGAAGTAAAAATAATGTAGAGTTTTATAAACAGTGTAAACATTGATTGCGGTGTATAAAATATGGGATAAATAGATTCTCATGATTTGTAGTATAATATGATTTTTATCCAACTTGTGTGTTTTATCCCCTCACTAAGGCTCAAGAAAAAAACACTTTAATTGTTGGATGAAAATCATATCCAACTACAAATCACGAGATCCTATATATTCCAGTTCTTTACATCTTCTGCCGGGCATTTATTTTTCATCATTGTTAATATAAAGAGGATGGAATTCAAAGTTTTTTTCACTTCTCTATATTAATTGTCATAGCGGGGCCCTTCCTGACTGGTCAGTTTTCTAGTTTTGCATATTTTTTAATTACTAAAGGAAGGTACGAAAGACGAAAAGGCCCACAAAAAAAAATTATTTCATAATTACGAGAAAAGATTTCGTTATAACGAGTTAATTATCTCTTTATTACGAGAATAGATATCCTAATAACGAGAAGAGACATCGTTATTACGAGAAAAGATTCTTTATTACAAGTTAATTATCTCTCTATTACGAGAAAAGGTCTTGTTTTTACGAATGAATTATCTCGTTATTGCGAGAAAATATCTCGTAATAACGAGAAAAGATCTTGTTATTACGAATTAACTGTCTCGGATTTTGTTATTACGAGTTAATCATCTTATATTTACGAGAAAATATCTCGTGATTACGAGAAAAGATCTCGTTATTACAAGTCAATTTTCTTGTTATTACGAGAAAAGATCTCGAAATAACGAGAAAAGATCTTGCTACTACAAATTAAATGTCTCGTAATAACGAGAAAAGATCTTGTTATTACGTGAAAGGATTTCGTTATTACGAGTTAATCATCTTGTATTTACGAGAAAAGATTTCGTAATTACAATTCAGTTATGTCGGTATTACGAGAAAAGATCTCGTTATTACGAGAAAAGATTTCGTTATTACGAGAAAAGATCTATTTAAAATGGGTCGTTTCATTGTTTTATTATCTTTATGTAAAGTGTATTAACTACTGCAATGTCTTTTTTACACATTCCTAGCAAAATGCTGGTTTACAACCGTACACAAAATTTGATTTAAAAAATCGGACCAAGCAGTTTTATAGAAATTTCAGAAGAAGGAGTACTAATTATTAATAAGAAGGATACCTATTATTTGTTTTCAGACTCAAAAATGTTAATATATTATATCAATTATTTTTAACATACATATAGGTTGTGTATGAACTTATAAAACACAATTCTGTAACAAATAGAATTGTGTTTTTTATGACTATGACTACCTGGTATATTCTTCTAAGTGGGATAATATATATATATATATATATATATATATATATATATATATATATATATATATATATATATATATATATATATATATATGATAATTATAATAATATATATTTATATAATATATTATAATAATATAATAATAAGATGAAAAGTAGAATTACATAAAGCTCCACTTATTATATAAGATAAAATGTGAAATCCGATCATTTTATGTAAAAATTAATGGCCGTTGTTATTAAAGAATTAATTAAAATTGAATAAATGTTTCTGAAAGAAAAAGATAGACTGAAAGGGTGAACAAGTCTACTTTGACGTCTTTTCAAAAACGCCCCATTTTATATAAATCTTCTCTCGTAATAACGAGATATTTTCTCGTAATTAAGAGATCTTTTCTCGTAAATACGAGATAATTAACTCGTAATAACGAGTTTTTTCTCGTATTACGAGATCTTTTCTCGTAATTTCGACATAATTTACTCGTAATAACGAGATCTTTTCTCGTAATTACTAGATCTTTTCTCGTATTTTCGACATAATTTACTCGTAATAACGAGATCTTTTCTCGTTATTACTAGATCTTTTCTCGTAATTACGAGATAATCAACTCGTTATAACAAGATCTTTTCTCGTGATAACGAGATAAATAACTCGTAATAACGAGATCTTTTCTCATAACTACGAGGTAATATTTTTTTATGTGGCCCAATTCGTCTTTCGAAGAAAGGTTAGTGTTCCGAAAAAAATTATGCATGTATCTGTTTCTCTTACACATCCTCATTTCGATATCAAGTATTAAACGTCAGTGCAGAAACAAATTAAAGGTTTTCAAATACATGTAACAACGATTCCAGAAAATGATCAATGCAACGTTAACTGTATCTACACTACGTATAGAATTACAAATGTCCGGTAACTCTTGGTCGTAACAGCGTCATTTTGCATTTGGTACGCTGAAATTTGATTGGATTATTATATAAACAGTTAAAATTAACTAGATACGATCTCGTTACGAGTAACGAGTAGGTCTTCCGTTTAATTTTTTAAACGATTCGATTAAAATATCAATGAAATTTCAGAATTCTCCCTCAACCACCTCCTTTTAGATAATGTATACGATTGTCAATATCTTTTAAAATGCTTAACAAAGAGTTTTGCTTTTTAACATACAGCACATTAAAGATTTAATATTTTAGTCCCCTAAAATCTCTAATTACGTCATCAATGGGTTTGGAAATGAGTTTTACAAACAGATATTGCTGCTATCAACAACTTTGCTTCTATAAATCATTACAAAATCTTGATCATTTTTAAGGTATGAGTAATAGAGCTTAGGAGTCTATTGGCCCCTAATTTAAGGGGCCAGCCCCTTTTTCTTGATTTTATACGAAAGGTCTCATGAATACTAACATTTTTTGTTCTTACATGCATCTAAAATTGTTGGTCACTTTTGAGATACAAATGATTGAATATTTTAGGGGCCAGCCCTCTAGATCCTTAATGGGGACAGAAAATCGTGTTTTGATAAGTGGAATTAATTTAAATCATTTATTCAAACATTTTCTCTTCTATGATGTCTAACAAAATATGTATACTTCTCTAGTTATTTTTCGTCAAAGTTTAAGTACTTTGGCCCCTAAAAATCCCTAATTACGTAATAAAAGGGCGTGGCAATGATTTTTTCAAATAGATATTGGTACGATCAACAACTTTGCTTCTATAATGCATTACAAAATCTTTATCGTTTTTAAGTTATTCGTAATAGAGTTTATGACTGTCTTGGCCCGTTATTTAAGGGGCCAGCCCCTATTTCTTGATTTTGTTGAAAAGAACTTTTGATTATCTACCACTTTTGTTATATATGTTTTAACAAAATATCAACTCATAAAAAGATACAGATCAAAACGTATGAAAAATTTGATTCGAAATTCGTACCCAATTTTCGAGCCTATGCGAGCTCATAGAAATGGCGCCACTGGCGCAAAAAAACTACATTGTGCACAACTTCAACCTATAGTCTACCTATCCTGAAAATTTCATATTCCTATCTCTGATAGTCTCTGAGTTTATGTCTGCACAAAATTAGTCGTAAAAACTTACAAAATCGGCCGTAAATCGGAACCGGAAGTGCCGATTTCAAAATTTCAAAAAACTTCTATAATTATGACCACTGGCAATCATCTGAGAAAAAATGGTCGAAATCGGACGAATAGTTTTCGAGAAATCGCGTGCACAAAATTCGTGGAAAAAAATAATAATAATAACTAGACACGATCTCGTTGCGAGCAACGAGGAGGTCTTCCGTCCGATTTTTAGAAGAGGAAATGACCTTGTCTTTTATCTTCATCAACGAAACATATCAAGAAATGCAGATGTGATCTATAAGAGCGATGGATGAAGGATTATAGACCCCGTTGGATTCCTAATTTGAAGGACCAGCCCCATTTTATATCATATTAAATAAGAGATCTTTTGACCTTATAACAGGTCTAATGACCTGTAATAAAAAGAAACCAAAGAAAAAAAGAGCGTCTTCCTTTGTAAACGGAAGACCCTAATAAAAATAAGAATAGAAGGGTGTTCCGCTGAAGACGGAAGACCCTAATAATAAAAAACTGTTTTTGTCTAAATCTTAATTGAAGAGTGTTTTTCAACTTGTACTACAGTCCAACAACCCTTTTATGTTGAATATTTTAGTTAGAAAGAGAAACAAAAAGGAGAGAAAGTAATAGAGAGAAAGAGCAAAGCTTGGCTCCAGCGAGATTCGAACACACAACCTTTGCAGGTAATGCCAGGTATCTCAAAACATGGCTGACGCGAAATAATTCCCGAATTTGTCTTTGAATTTGGGGCGTTTTCGCCCGGAAGAGGAGCTGAGTTTTTGTTTGAAATGAAAAACAACGTGTAAGATGTCTGACTATTCAGGTTTGGTAACAGTGCGAGGTCATTTGAAATATTGACGCGTGTTTGTGTCTGGAGGGGGTTGAAAAGACCCGAGCTTGAATTTCGTCTTAAATAAATCGAAAATAGAATTTTGAGGTGTGGATCTCGGATGCGGTTAACAACAATTAGGGGAAGTCCTAAAACAATGACTGATGCATTTTACCCATGTATTTCAGTGTTGAGATTTTTTTTCGTGTCGTTTTCTATTATGTTTGACTGTTTGATTTGATTGATAAAATCTTTACAAATGTAGAAATAACGAAATCAGTAACACGTAAATTTATTCGGTAAAAATTTGATGACAGTAATTTCCACAGTTCTAACATTCATGAGTAGTTCACACGCTATCGTAAATACAGACAAAATAGAAAACAAGAAATATACATGCAACAGAAATATAACGCGGCTGCTTACATCCCTTGTACTGTGTAAATTTTAAGTCTCCGTACAGGCTATACTCGCCGTTTGATCTCAGGAATTTCTTCTTAATTGTTCAATCCGCTGCATATTTGGCAGACAATAAGAATGGGGTCCAAGGTTTTTTTCTACAGTCATGTCAAGCACGCCAATCGAAACTCAAATGCCCCAAAATTTATAACTCTCTTAAAAATGAACGAATATGTCTGGTCATTAGTACAGTAATCTAGAATTGAATTAGATTGAAAATAAAGGCTCAAGATGAAAGATCCAGTAAAATAAGGCCAGAAAAACTAAATGATTTTGTGAATAGGAAGGGAGGGGGGGGGTCGGTGCGTGTACAGTGTAAATGTAATTTCCAGGTATAGGCAACAAGCGCCGTTTAATCTCAGGAATTTCGTCTTAATTGTTCAATCCGTTGCATATTTGACAGACAATAAGAATGGGGTCAGAGGTTCATTTTCACGAATTTTCATTAGGATTGAGTGAAGGGCTTGGGAGTCAGAATTTTTTTTTACAGTACATGTCAAACACAACAACTAAAACTCAAATGCCAAAAGCTTCATAACTCTGTTAATAATGAACGAATTGGTCTGGTAATTAGTACAGTAATCTATAATGGTAATTAGTTGAAATTAAAGGTCGAAGATCAAAGATCAAGTAAAATCGGGCCCTAAAAACTAAATGATTTTATGAATTTGGAGGGGGGGGGGGGTCGGTCGGTGACTTCTATATTAAACGTAGAAAATTAAATTCTAAATATCACATATTGCAATATGTGGTATTAAATAAAATACATATGTTAAAAACAATGTATAAGCGTTGTTTGAAAGATGTAACTATTGATTTTTTTTTTACATCTGTTTATTTTTAGGCTCAAACACTCATAAACGGGTGGTCAGTTTTCAAATCTTGTCGCAGTCACCCGTTCGTTTGTATAGTTACGAGTATAAACTTCGGAGGTCTTAATCCCAGAGAGGCAACAGATTTGTATCAGTATATAGACATGCACAAAAAAGGAAAAAGTACACCATCATTAATAAAAATGACTTTTTAGCGTTGATTTCCAATCAGTAAGAAGACAATCATTAAACAATGAATTTCAAATTATTTGAATCCATAGACATTATCCCGTAACTTGAAATAAATACATGTATAATTTTTTGACGCCAATGTACATTTAGCCTCTATCCAATTTACTGCATGTTACCTGTACTTAGTTCTTATGTACTTGAGAGAGAGAGAGAGAGAGAGAGAGAGAGAGAGAGAAAGAGAGAGAGAGAGAGAGAGAGAGAGATTTTCTAGTTTTTTATAGTGTTTAGGGAATTAGTATATCAGCAACGTATGTCAATAAACGCATGCATATCTATATATTTGAACAAATACTAATCAGTCCTCCTTTTAAAGCCATGTAGAATAACGTTGGTGCATTGCTAAATGTTGTGTGCATACAGTCATTGAGATGGCGGCATTTCTTTGATGCCGGCAAAGCGACCCAGTGAACTCTAATGCGGTCGTATTGCAGGGGCGCTTCGGCGGCATGTCTTTGATGGCGGCGATGCGAACTGCTGACAAAAACGAGCTCTATATTTGTACTAAAAAAGCTGTTATTATTTTTATTTATGATAAAAATAAAACGGAAAACAATAAAAACCATCATTTTAAAGGTAAAATCGTTAAACAAAACAAAATTAGGGAAGAACAAATAATCGGCACTCGGGGATGGAACCCGGGTCGCCTGGGCACAAGTCCAACACTCTAACGACTGAGCTACGCGGACTCTCGCTTCAGAACTTTTGAACTCAAAATCTCGGGAATGCCTGGATCGATTTTAACACGAATTTCATATTCTGAAGTGTTTTAAGCGTCTCTATCGAATAAAAATATAAAAAAAATTCAAATCTAAAAATTTGAAAAATTAAGGTTTTTCATTTCCTTCCGGTGACGACCGGAAGTGACGGCGGACGTTCGGATAAACGAAGGGCACTGCGGCCGTTCACTCTCTACCTTCTCTGAAAATTTGAAGGTTCTATCGTAAATACTTTTTGAGAAAAATCGTGAACAAGCAAAAACGTAAAATCTTTAATATCTCGGTACCGGAAGTGACGATCAAAAAAAGCCCGTGTACTTTTCTTACAAATTTTGTCATGAATAAGATCTGAAAATTTCATGAAAATTGGCTGAAGCATTTTTGAGAAAACGTGACAGAAAAAAAAACAATAAAAATAATAGTGAAAAAGAAACAAAGCAATAACAATAAGGTCTTCCGTTGGAAACGGAAGACCTTAATAATAAGAAACAGTACGAAAACTATAAGGTCTTCCGTTGGAAACGGAAGACCTTAATAATATAGAAGAATGAGAACGCGTAGAAAAACAGTAAGGTCTTCCGCTGAAGACGGAAGACCTTAATAATAAAGGACTGTTTTTGTCTAAATCTTAAAGGAAGAGTGTTTTTCAACTTGTACTTCAGTCCAACAACCCCTTTATTTTGAATATTTTAGTTAGAAAGTCAAAAAAAACAAATGGAGAGAAGGAAATAGAGAGAAAGAACAAATCTTGGCTCCACACGGCCTTTGCAGGTGTCATAACAGTATTTCATCAAAGCTTCGCGTCAAAACATGGCTGACGCGAAATAATTCCCGATTTTCTCTTTTAATTTGGGGCGTTTCCGCCCGGGACAGGAGCTGAATTTTTGTATGAGATGAAAAACAACGTGTAAGATGTCTCACTACTCAGGTTTGGTAACAGTGCGAGGTCATTTGAAATATTGATGCGTGTTTGTGTCTGGAGGGGGATGAAAAGGACCGAGCTTGGTTTTCGTCGTAAATAAATCGAAAGTAGAATTTTGAGGTGTGGATCTCGGATTCGGTTAACGACAATTAGGGGAAGTCCTAAAACAATGACTGATGCATTTTACACATGTATTTCAGAGTAGAGATTTTTTTGTGTCGTTTACTATTATGTTTGACTGTTTTATATCAACAGGATTGATAAAATTCTGATAAATGTAGAAATAACGAAATCAGTAACACGTAAATTTATTCATGAAAAAATTGATGACAGTAATTTTCACAGTTCTAACATTCATAAGTAGTTCACACGCTATCGTAGATACAGACTAAACGGAAAACAAGAAATATACATGCAACAGAAATATTACGCGGCTGCTTACATCCCTTGCACTGTGTAAATTTTAAGTCCCCGTACAGGCTATACTCGCGGCTTGATATCGGAAATTTCTTCTTAATTGTTCAACCCGCTGCAAATTTGGCAGAAAAACAGTATGAGGTCCGAGGTACATTTACACAAAATTTCATGAGGATTGAGTGAAGGGCTCGGGAGTTAGAATTTTTTTCTACAGTACATGTCAAACACGAAAATTAAAACTCAAATGCCAAAAAGTTCATAACTCTGTTAATAATGAACGAATTGGTCTGGTAATTAGTGCGGTAATCTAGAATGGTACTAAGTTGAAATTAAAGGTCCGAGATCAAAGATCAAGTAAAATCGGGCCAGAAAAACTAAATGATTTTATGAAGGGTGGGGGGGGGGGCGGTGGTCGGTGACTTCTATATTAAACGGAAAATACTAAATTCCCAATATCACTAGAGTTTGAGATACATGCTTGACCTTTATTTTGCTATTTACCAGCTAAACATGATTTGGAAATAGAATGAAAAATCCTTTGATTTTAAACAGACTCTTTTCTTCAATTTCTATATCCTCTTTTTCTTTTACAAATAAATCAGAAATGTATTGGACTTCTCGCCCTTGTTTTGTTTCTGATATATGTATAAGAGCTTTGATTGAAACATTTAGATCCCTCTTATCATGTAATTTGAGGGGCTAGCTTCTTTTTCTTGATATCAATGAAAGGTCCCTTAATATTAAACACATTTTGTTCAACAAGTGTTTAGAAATTTGTTACTGTTTTTGAGATATTAGGGAAAGATTGTTTTAGGGGCCGACTCTTTATCTCCTTATAAGGACCATTAAACGAAACTTTGGTGGTTGAATATTATTACGAATATTATTCTGAGTATCTTCTCTTCCATAATGCATTTCAAAATATTTCTCCTTTTTAAGAAATAAATGATCAAAATATTGGACTTCTAGCCCCTTTAAAATCCAAATTATGTAACATATCAGAAAACTCTTAACAAATATAGGTAGATAACTGGAAGATACACATTTTTGCTTCTTTAATACATTACAAAATATTTTTCATTAAAGAGATATAGATAAAAGACTTTAGACCCCTCTTGGCCCCTTATATGAGGAGTCAGCCCCTTTTGCTTGGTGTCAGTTGAAAGATCTTTTAGAGATTAATTTTTGATGCTCTACATGTGTTAGCAAAATATTGATTAGAAGAAAGATATTCGTGATCAAATCTCAAATTTCGTAAAAATTGTCAAACAAATTTAACATCAACATTTTCAGTTCCGGGCGAGCTTCAAGGATGATGACTTCTGGTCAAATCTAAAACAAGCAAGCAAATCTACCATAACCACTCTATCTTGCAAATAAATTTCAAGTCCCTAACTATAGCAGTTTTTGAGGAGATGCGTGAACAATATCATGTTCCAAAATACATGAAAAAGGGAGATAATTCAGAAGCGGAAGTGAATTTTCAGACAGGAAGTAAGATGCAAAGAGATATTCACCTAAGACATCATCCCTGTAAAAATCATTAAAATCGATTGAGAAATGGCTGAGAAATTAAGGGTGACTACCAAGAAGAAAAATAATAATATAGAAGAATGAGAACGCGTAGAAAAACAGTAAGGTCTTCCGCTGAAGACGGAAGACCTTAATAATAAAGGACTGTTTTTGTCTAAATCTTAAAGGAAGAGTGTTTTTCAACTTGTACTTCAGTCCAACAACCCCTTTATTTTGAATATTTTAGTTAGAAAGTCAAAAAAAACAAATGGAGAGAAGGAAATAGAGAGAAAGAACAAATCTTGGCTCCACACGGCCTTTGCAGGTGTCATAACAGTATTTCATCAAAGCTTCGCGTCAAAACATGGCTGACGCGAAATAATTCCCGATTTTCTCTTTTAATTTGGGGCGTTTCCGCCCGGGACAGGAGCTGAATTTTTGTATGAGATGAAAAACAACGTGTAAGATGTCTCACTACTCAGGTTTGGTAACAGTGCGAGGTCATTTGAAATATTGATGCGTGTTTGTGTCTGGAGGGGGATGAAAAGGACCGAGCTTGGTTTTCGTCGTAAATAAATCGAAAGTAGAATTTTGAGGTGTGGATCTCGGATTCGGTTAACGACAATTAGGGGAAGTCCTAAAACAATGACTGATGCATTTTACACATGTATTTCAGAGTAGAGATTTTTTTGTGTCGTTTACTATTATGTTTGACTGTTTTATATCAACAGGATTGATAAAATTCTGATAAATGTAGAAATAACGAAATCAGTAACACGTAAATTTATTCATGAAAAAATTGATGACAGTAATTTCCACAGTTCTAACATTCATAAGTAGTTCACACGCTATCGTAGATACAGACTAAACGGAAAACAAGAAATATACATGCAACAGAAATATTACGCGGCTGCTTACATCCCTTGCACTGTGTAAATTTTAAGTCCCCGTACAGGCTATACTCGCGGCTTGATATCGGAAATTTCTTCTTAATTGTTCAACCCGCTGCAAATTTGGCAGAAAAACAGTATGAGGTCCGAGGTACATTTACACAAAATTTCATGAGGATTGAGTGAAGGGCTCGGGAGTTAGAATTTTTTTCTACAGTACATGTCAAACACGAAAATTAAAACTCAAATGCCAAAAAGTTCATAACTCTGTTAATAATGAACGAATTGGTCTGGTAATTAGTGCGGTAATCTAGAATGGTACTAAGTTGAAATTAAAGGTCCGAGATCAAAGATCAAGTAAAATCGGGCCAGAAAAACTAAATGATTTTATGAAGGGTGGGGGGGGGCGGTGGTCGGTGACTTCTATATTAAACGGAAAATACTAAATTCCCAATATCACTAGAGTTTGAGATACATGCTTGACCTTTATTTTGCTATTTACCAGCTAAACATGATTTGGAAATAGAATGAAAAATCCTTTGATTTTAAACAGACTCTTTTCTTCAATTTCTATATCCTCTTTTTCTTTTACAAATAAATCAGAAATGTATTGGACTTCTCGCCCTTGTTTTGTTTCTGATATATGTATAAGAGCTTTGATTGAAACATTTAGATTCTTCTTATCATGTAATTTGAGGGGCTAGCTTCTTTTTCTTGATATCAATGAAAGGTCCCTTAATATTAAACACATTTTGTTCAACAAGTGTTTAGAAATTTGTTACTGTTTTTGAGATATTAGGGAAAGATTGTTTTAGGGGCCGACTCTTTATCTCCTTATAAGGACCATTAAACGAAACTTTGGTGGTTGAATATTATTACGAATATTATTCTGAGTATCTTCTCTTCCATAATGCATTTCAAAATATTTCTCCTTTTTAAGAAATAAATGATCAAAATATTGGACTTCTAGCCCCTTTAAAATCCAAATTATGTAACATATCAGAAAACTCTTAACAAATATAGGTAGATAACTGGAAGATACACATTTTTGCTTCTTTAATACATTACAAAATATTTTTCATTAAAGAGATATAGATAAAAGACTTTAGACCCCTCTTGGCCCCTTATATGAGGAGTCAGCCCCTTTTGCTTGGTGTCAGTTGAAAGATCTTTTAGAGATTAATTTTTGATGCTCTACATGTGTTAGCAAAATATTGATTAGAAGAAAGATATTCGTGATCAAATCTCAAATTTCGTAAAAATTGTCAAACAAATTTAACATCAACATTTTCAGTTCCGGGCGAGCTTCAAGGATGATGACTTCTGGTCAAATCTAAAACAAGCAAGCAAATCTACCATAACCACTCTATCTTGCATATAAATTTCAAGTCCCTAACTATAGCAGTTTTTGAGGAGATGCGTGAACAATATCATGTTCCAAAATACATGAAAAAGGGAGATAATTCAGAAGCGGAAGTGAATTTTCAGACAGGAAGTAAGATGCAAAGAGATATTCACCTAAGACATCATCCCTGTAAAAATCATTAAAATCGATTGAGAAATGGCTGAGAAATTAAGGGTGACTACCAAGAAGAAAAATAATAATATAGAAGAATGAGAACGCGTAGAAAAACAGTAAGGTCTTCCGCTGAAGACGGAAGACCTTAATAAGAAACAGTACGAAAACTATAAGGTCTTCCGTTGGAAACGGAAGACCTTAACAAGCAATGATTCAAATAATGATAGTACTGAAATAGGGACATGTAATAAAAGACTGCGAAGATTAATCAAAGAAATGAAATCATCGACCCCGTGAAAATATGTGCACAAATCATGTGCAATATGCAGATTGGTGTTTCATGGTTTCTAAAACAATTTAGTCCATTAGATTAACACAAACAAGTTCCTTCAAAACAAGAATTAAAATCGATAGCTTTCTATATACCACCAAAAACACATTGCGCATTCCCCAATTGGAGTATTGGTGAGAACAATCTAATAAAACAATGAGATTCTTCGTAACAACGTTAACCAATATCAACAATCTCTGAGAAACTATACATTCAAATAAAAGCAGATTATACAATGCCAAAAAGAAGTTATACAATACAAATAGAAATTATACAAACAAATGAAAAAATTTACGAAACTAAAGAAAATTATACAATATAAATGTAAAATTATCTAAATGAAAATCATACAATACAAATAACATATTAATAGAATACAAAAAGAAATCGTATAATATAAATAGAAAATTTTGGAATACATATAAACAACACAATGAAAAAGATCAAATATTGCAACGTTTGACATGCCATATTTGTATATTTTAAAATGATAATCGCTGTACCTAAAATCTCAAAATGTGGATACTTTTAGACATTTAGAAAGAAGACAGATTAAAAAAATGTTCTTTTTTATTTTCGTTTTTTTTTTAAATCATTTAAGCAACCACGCTACACTACACGGGTTTTAAAAGATTAAACTCACCGAATCGCGTGATCATTGTTCACAGTCGAGGTTAAAATAAAATCACTTTATGCTACATGTAGTATATTTATTGCAGGTACCTGCATAAATATTTAGGTAAAAAAAATTTATATGTCTGATACGCTTGAATGTGACATTGACACTGTCAATACTTCCTGTGTAAATTTTGTCAGGCAACCGTAGATCGGGTTTCTGTCATTCATGTTAACTCAACTTGTATGTAACTTTTGAACCGTATCAGGTATCTTCCAAAAGAATATCCATCTACTACTGCTTTTTTTTAAAAAAAAACGTACTGAGATGATACAGTATTTGATTTTAATTTTTTTTATTATAAAATCAATTTGCAGCTGCACTCAACTAACAGTGTATCCCTATCTGGAATAATGAATATCTCCCATGAGATGGTTTTACTTAGGGCAATAAAGAGATTTTATCAGAGTACATATATCAAAGATGAAGTACAAGTAATATAATTACAGGAGTTCAAGATTTATTTTTCCGCTAATTTGATAGAAAAAGCGTTCCACATAATCCTTTGTCCATATTTATATAAGATTCTCTAAAATTATTGATAATTTGCATAACATAATTTCCTGCATATATTTATGATTATCTTGCAATACTTAAGGGCCAGAAATATGTCACAATAAAGCCCTACAATATTACATGTATAACATACAATACATGTGCGTTTTAGTCTAATGACATATCTTTGGCTTTTTATTCAATCGTTTACACATTTTACTACCCAAATAATGCGTGTATATAACAATGAAATTCAGTTTATGTTTGCAAAGGAGATATATTTGTTTATCAAATTATTTTTACACATAAATGAATTGCTTTGTCTTATTCACAATAATTTACATTTACAGTGGAATTTAAATGTATTTTAATTACTTTTCAATTTTGCACCCTATCACGTCTTAATACATGTACATGTATATGTATATCGAAGGAATATTAAATTAAATTTTAAGGACTTAGAATGGTATTAGCTTCAGATCTACAACTTTTCGGGAAAATTAGAGTCGGTTCAATTCAATGTGCGTCAAGAAAGAACTTCATTTTAGAGCTGCTTGTTCTGATTTTTATATCCCCCCCCCCTCCGAAGGAGAAGGGTACATGTATACTGTTGTACCCTTGTGCGTCCGTCCGTCCGTCTGTCCTTCTGTCTGTCTGTCCCTCTGTTTTGTCTGTCCGTAACAAAAATTTCAGTCGCATTTTTCTCAGCAACTTTTAATTGCAGATGCTTGGAATTTTCACACACTATTTTTTAGGCGTACCATATCGTGGAATTTTTTTTTGTACCAATCGGACGTCAACTTCCTGTTAAATGACAACTTTGTTTATTTTTTAGCCAAAATTTTCAAACTTTTCGTCAAAGATTTCTCAGCAATTATTTATCGCAGATGCTTGAGATTTTAACACACTATTTGTTTGGGCATGCAATATCGTGGAATATATTTTTGTTCCAATCGGACATCAACTTTCTGTTAAAGGAAGTGAACATGTAAAAATTAATTGTTGCTTAATAAATTTTAAAAGCCTTTTGAAACTTAAAAATGAGGTCTGTAACCTTTTTGTTTATTTCTATCATGAGATTTTATCAATTAAACACTCTCAGTGAAAGGTTTATGGAGGTAATCCATTTCTCCCCAGCATGCATCTGTTCTCTGACGTAGATAAGCCACATTGCTGCTAGTGACTGGGTCAGTGTTAGAACTGGGCCAGTGTTGAGTTGATAAAAATTATGCCTGGATTTTTTTACTGTCATGAGCATAAGAGGACAAGGATTTACTACATTTCTATAAATGAGCCTTAGGTAACTATGATTTGTGCAAAATATGAATAGATTATTTGTGAAATATGAGACCATCGCATTCCAGATGTTTGTACGGAGATGTGGCAGTCAGTGTTTACATAAATAAAATGCTGTTTGTAGATTTCAAATAAATATGAAAATGTAATTTCATTTTCTTTGTGGGGCTTCTTACCGTTACTTTTTATTTAAATGCTCTAGAAATCTTTGCTTTGTTTTTATAAAAATATAAATATTAGATTAGATCTTGATGATACGTATGCCGAATCGGTTTATGCTGTCAGAAGAATAACAGAACTAAGACACTTTTTAAAAATAAGGATGCTGAGCAATGCACCTTGTGTGCTCATTTATGTAGCACACATAATGTTCAAACTCATAACAACACATCAAGAAATTCCCGAGTGCTAGAAAAAATAGGTCACAATAACACTGATCCTGGCCAGGCACATTCCATTCTATAGTGACATGTCGTCACATTAACTGCTGGTGGGAATACGTCATTCTGTGATCCAAAATCTTCCTCCATAAACCCTGTTTCAAAATGAGAACTCTTTACATCCATTTCAAGTTTCAATTCACATTTTGATGATGGCATTTTATCTCTGTTACTAAACGTGTGTAAAAATACAATGTGTCTCACTGAGGTCAGCATCAGTGCTGCCCTCTCTTAGATGCTTGGAGATAGGTGATGGTTTTAACAATATGGCAGCGCTCATGGATTGCAAGAATTAGTTAATCTAAGTGGTATATCTTCTTACTGAGGAAAGCTGTGTCTAAATAGTTTTCAGGTATCATTATACAATTTAAGCCCTTGATAAATTTTTTTTCATGTTCACTTCCTTTCAATGACAACTTTGTTTATTTTAAGGCAAATTTTTCAAACAAATTTTCGTCAAAGATTTCTCAGCACCTATTTATCGCAGGTGCTTGAAAGTTTAACACAGTATTTGTTTAGGCATGCCACATTGTGGGATGTATTTTAGTACTAACAAATTGGACGCCAATTTTCTGTTAAATGTCGACTTTGCTTATTTTGCATATTCACATCAGAGCGGGGGTATCACTAGTAAGCATTGGATCACAGATATCTTGTTTATCAAATTTTGTGTACGCTTATAAACAAGTGTTATACTAAGTATGTTGAATAATAATAGACATTGCAAAAAAATGTCCGGTCAATCAAGCCATATTTCAATTAGAAAATGATGTACAAAAACAAACTTGATATAAAAGGGTTCCGCGTTATTTCGCCTCATATTAAATATCGACCCCGACGTCGAGGCAGACTTTGACATCGCTATAAATAAAGGTAATAAATAATTTTTTTTAGCAAATCAAAATAAACCTGTGTACATTTTGGTCAATAAAATTTGTAAAGTTAAGGCACTTAACATCTTCACAACTTATCAAAATCATGAAAATCCTAATCCGTTGGGATGGGGGGAGGGGCTGATGCTATACGTGTCCGGAAGATTGTTTTCTTTACAATCGATGCTTAATATGCGGGTTGAATAAACCCATTCAAAAGGAGGTCAAAACCCAAACGGTTCCCTTTTCTATACATGCACATAATCAATTCGTTCGTTTTGGGAGGGGGGTCATAAAAAAATATTATTTTTATTTACTTTTAAAAGAGACCTATTCTGCTCTTGTAAACATGCGAAATTATACATGTATATCTTTATGATAATTGATTTTTATGGAAAATCATATGATAATACATATGTAATAGCCAAAAAATCGGACCATGCAGCTTTAATAAGGAAGAACACCTGACGATCATTTAACGCGCTTTTACATTTATGAACCTTAAAACTATCCAAACCAGTTTAAAATCTTACAGATCAGTAAACTCTCGAATTCATACCTTTCTGTAGGCCTGATATTCGGGAAGAATTAGCTTTATTGTTACGTGTATAGCTATGATTAAAAAGTATTATGATAGTGCTACAAGTATGATATACCACTCTAAACAAATGTCAACTTTTACTACTTACCAAACCGTACGATCATGGTCAATAATTGATATTAAAGGAATCTCTTAAAGATACATCTATTCACAGACACAGTATGGTTAACGCGGTACATAAAATGACGTGGACCTTTACATTGAAACCCTTTAAAACCCCTGTAAATACTTCCTGCTAACCAGGTACATAAAAATATATTCAGAATTTATGGCTGCATGTTAAATGTTTGCATTCTAAATCACCGGTGTGCGTTTTGTATATATATCAATAAAACATTGCTTCATTCAGATTAAAGCAGAAATTACTTCATTATAAAAGATGCCTTAAGCATTGGAGCAATAAGAATAACAATACAAACATTACATCAAAATGATTTTTCTTAATAGGCGATATAGGCCACGGCTGCTTACAAAAGGAATCCAGGCATCAATTACTGCCTCGTTGAGCATAAAAATGCGAAAACAAAGCCAAATAGGAAATAGTTGATTTGATATGTGAAAATTTCATACAACTTACATCTTCCACAGGTAACAGTTCAGGCGCGTAACATCGTTTTTTAAAGTGGAGGGGGGGGGGGGGGGGGGGGGGGGAGACTCATCCGAAAAAAATTTGACAAGCAAAAATAAAAGGGAATTTTCAGACAAGTTCCTCAAATCACAAAATCATAAAAATCCTAATCCGTTGGTTGGGTGGAAGTAGTATACTATAGGTACGTAGTATACCCATAATTTCAATTTGTTTCATATTCAGTTCTCTTTTTTCTTATTTTTCGATTCAAGAAGTAAGAGGCCAACTCCATGCATATGTCAATAATTATTCACATTTTTACATGTGAATTGAAGAAAATTCTTTGCTGCTCTAATAAGTGAGAGCGACCCCCCCCCCCCCCCTTCCCCCGCTGCCCATGTCTTCATTATATTGTGCCCTACAGGTGAGCAAAATAGACGCTTAGATAGCTCACATTCCTGGTATAATTGTTTACAGCCGTACCGATTGAGGTGGTGGAATGTTAGATTGAGGACTTTATATATATATATATATATATATATATATATATATATATATATATATATATATATATATATATATATATATATATATATATATTAAATACTATATGTGGAATCATTAATTTTCGTGGGGACCAATTTTCGTGGATTGCTGAAATTTTATAGGTTCGTTGGGACGTAATTTCGTGTATTTTCTTATACCTACAAAACGAAATATGACTTTATAACCCTAATATATTATTCGTGGAGGATGTTAGTTCGTGGATGAGAGGTACCCACGAAATCCACGAAAATTGAGCCATTGAAAAATTATAGCAAGAAAATTAAATGCCCACATGAATGCAACTGCAAAATTAAACAGTTTAAGTTTTAAAAATTTACATGGGATTGTGGGGGGGGGGGGGGTGTCGAGAAGACTGACAAACTTGTGTATGACGTTACGGATTTGGTTGTTTTAAACTAATATTCGAAAGACCGAGGGGTTTGAGGACACTGATATAAATCTACAGTCAAGGCAAGACCCATTTGAAACTTGAAACAAGCTTATTGGCCCTACGATAAACAGATTAAATCCTTAATGGCTAAATTTCATTTAAGGTTCCTCACTACACCTTGAAATAGTTTTAAAAAATGAAGATAATAATAATACGCGTAGCGCATTGATGAAAACGTTTCGCGGTCAATTTTTTCTTTGATACGTCGATCAATAGAAAAGTTATTATCTTCATTTCTTATCATTTAATAAAACATGTTTAAATAAAAAATGTAAAGCGTCATTGATCAAAAATGTAAATAATGTAAATGAAGCGGCGCGTATGAATACAAAACAACAACAGCAACAATATTCAAAATGGATGCGCCTTCAGTTGATGCAGAGCTATTGAGCTGAATCTAATAGATTAAACACAAATAGTGAGTTAAAATCTGAACCGGCTGAATTGAAAACGAAAGGAAAATACATGCGATAGCTTGTGATATTATTCTCTGTGTAGAAAAACTCGTAATAAAACTAGTTTTCGTGTGAGATCGGTGGACATAACCATCCAAGAAAAGGCGATCGTGGACGAAAATAGCTGATATGTCGACAAAGAATAGTATGTATAAGCGACTTTTGTAAACGTTGTGGTAACCAAATAGCCAGTACTGTGTATATCTGCCGCTTGGAACGCGCCGAAGAAGTTGATGCATTACTCATAGCTTTTCTTTACGATGCTTATTCCGACTACCGATCATGAACGTGTGTAAATATAAAAATTATCGTTACCAAATTTGAACAGCAGTGTTACCGTGAAAGTGTATGAGCCTATATCTTCGTTTTAATATTTTTGGAAAAGGAACAGCCAGCCTCGCTGTAAATGTTGATTGATCTCAAACAGACGAAATCGCGAGAAGACGCTTAATTTTTTATTTTGTGAATCAAATAATGTGTTTTGGTTATTTTTGAAGCCTAAACTTTCAAGTTTTTATGTTTATAAAGTTGTATTTTGTTTGCTGACAATAAAACAGACACAACTTTACATCTTGTGGACAGTGTTTATTTAGGAAAATCCCGTTCTATAAATAGTGTTAGATCAGAACAGTTGAGAAAATTATAAGAAAATTTTATTGATGGAGGTATCAAAGAAATGTTTCGACCATTCAGAAGCGCCGATATCTCATTAAACGAATAAATATTATTTGATTCTCATATCAGCAGAAAATTACTTCATTATGATAGAAAGCATGATGGATAAGAAGTATATATGTCAAATACGCGAAAAAATGTGCAATTTTAGATAAAAATGATATTCTCAAAAATTCCATTCAGTAAACATGAACAAAACCCCCATGACCTGCGGTTCACAAGCCTGATACTTTAACCACTGAGCTATGACGATATACATCTGAATCGATTGATACAAACAGTTTAACAAAACATTTAAATCGCCATCTTGTAACGTAGTGTCTTAAAACGTATAAGCCTCGGTCTAGTGAAGTACCTTAAATGAACCTTTGTATTTTATTTTAGGAAATAAAAAATGAACTATTTGATATTCACTTTTAAAGTGTATACAGCTGCAAGTAACTAGACATTAAATTTTGTGTATATATACGTTTTGTTTCTTTATCAGTAATATTGACAGTCATCGAAGTGTGGTATAATGTCTTTAAGTCCTTCCATAAATATAATACTTATAACTACGTATACTCTAATGGCTGTAAGGAAGAACGATATGACAAAAGATTTATTAGAATATGGTCTGACCTGGTCTGACCTGGTCAAAATCCAGGGCAAGGAGTTCTTGCAACCCCCTTTTTTCTCAGAACAGACAAGAAAATTGAATTTTTAAGAAGCTAGTCTCTTACTAGTATTGTTTGAGAGGATATAAAAATTTTAAAAATTGTACGGTAAAATAACAAAATGACAATAGATAATGGGTAATAACCCCCCTCCCACCGATTAAATTAAGATTGGTGAATAAGATTCCCTTTTCTTGCTTGTGAAAATTTCGGATACGTCTTCCGCCCCCCCCCCCCCCCCCCCCTTTCAAAAACGATGTTTCGTGTCTGTTCTTATATTAATCGAGAAAAAATCCTGCTGACCCATTTTATCTAATATAACAGATGCATCTTATGATAATGACAAATCACCGGCGAATGGTACTTTTTGATACAAGTTGGATTCAGTTGTAACAGTTTCCACGACTTAGACGTCATAATAACCCCAGATCGCCCTGATCATAATCCCTTAAACGCTTACTTCCTTTGTCTTATGTCGGTGTATGCTCACAATAATGCAACAAATATATACAGTCCCACTTTAAGACGGAAAACACTTAGGGCCTGATAACTAATTAGGGCTCAGCAGTCTCAGAACCTGATACATCAAGTGTCCTGTGACTACCAAATACGACCAGTCATGTAACCACGTGACCTTACAGATGCCATTTTTTCTCCATTCATATAAATTTATCCAAATCTATATTTATGACATCTTGATCAATGAAGATGAAAGACAAATCCATCAATATGGATGTTCAAAGTATTATTTGGACTTTTTTGCTAATTCACGGGTATTTTTGTTTATCATTTGCAGAAACGCACGATTTTTGTAAAATGGAGCGAATTTTGACTAATCGATTTGAGACAGAATGTGTTCTATGTTCTAAAAATTCGGACACAGATTGTCCAAGGAATGCAACGAAACTAACTACAGACAACGGACATAAAAATTGTCAGTTAGATCTCAATATGGGAAACGAAACGGATCCCCGGATTATCACTACGACGGGATGTTCTCATATTTGTTTGGAAAATATTCCGGACCCGTACTGCTGCGATGGCTATTATGGTCCCAACTGCTTGGGTAAGCTTGAAAGTTTAATATCAATGAAGCTTACTCATAAAATTTCAATGACTTGGCTTGCATTAGGTCTTGTTTTCTAAAAAAGGAGGGTAATTGCATCCCAGTTGCAAGATACTTTTGTTGTAAAGAAAATCAAACTAAACTTTGTTTACTTGTTGCCAAAGGTGAAGATAATGGGAGTGAAATTTTAAAATAAACTTGAAATACCATGCAACAGATGTAGAACGTAGCTGCCTGTGCAGTTGATATGTTCTATTTTTGAACTGATGTGTTTACTATAGGGTACATGTATATATGGACTATTTTTTTAATTTTAAGTTATAAATTTTTATTTGACAAAGAAAACAATTTATATATTATACTTTTAAACCTTCATTGTAAAACAAAATATACAGCTATAGCTCTTCCTCCTAAGGAGATTAATGCAGGCTTTAAATGGCCCAACCATCCTGTCCTCTTAAGATGTTAGTCGAGATACTAAAGACATAGCAATGCTGTCCATGTTTACAGGCACAAATCACCATTCGAGTTATGTCATATGCACGCTAATTTATGCAGCTTCCTTCTTTGTAGGAAGAAATTAATTTGATGACTAAAATTTAATGCTCCATGACCGGTAAAACCGTTATAGATGGGGTTCAGGGGGTCCCCCTGCAAAATTCACTTAGTAAAATTTCCGAATACATACCTTGGACCCCAACCTTACACACACACACACACACACACACATACACGCGCGCCACCCAAACACCGGTAACTAAAATTTGACATCGGGTCCCTAGCTCCCTTGGGGAATATTCTTGTTTGAGCACGTGTTCCTTATGAATGTTTGTGAATGTTTGTGACCTCTTAAAAGTGATGGAGATTCGATGAGGGAATCACTATTCGTTATATTTTGTTCCTAAACACACTTTGTTTTTAAAATGTCGTAAAATGACAGTCATATGTTATTTAAATCTCCTTGAACATTTAATTAAAATCAAATAAAGATCAATTACATATATGTGTAAATTATAAAGACTAAAGCTAAGCGATATTTTTTTCTTATTATATATATGTAAATGATTAGAATATCGTATAAATTGATAATTTCGGTTGCTCTTATGTGGGTGTTGTTGACCTTGCACTGAATCTTTTTGAGATATGGATTTGATATTACGAAATAAGTACATATAACATCAAACGTTGAAAAATCATTTTTTTTTAACTACAAACGAGACATGTCTTCTTTGATGTTAGGAAGAGGGTCAAATTACCGTAACGAAAATTGGTGTGAAAATCCTGTATCAAACTTAAAAATAGATAAAACAGAACTTTTAGATGTATCGGATACGGAATTATATACTAAGTTTAATTTTCCTTGACTTCTCAACATACCTTGTCGCTTTATACAATGTAAATCAAATCAAATTCGACTACATGTAATCGCTTAATGTAAGTAGAAATCTCACCAAAGAAAAAAAATATGAAAGCTATTTAAAATACAGCCATGGAAAATACTATTGTTGAATTTGAGCTTTATTTTTTAAGGTAGTTCGAAGTAAAAAATCGTATAACGTATTTAATAAATGTTGTAGCATTTCATTTTATTTGTAAGGTACACACTGTAAACAAAAATGTGTTTGTTTAGTTAATATCCAACTGTCTCCGTTATATGACTAAAATGGTGAATAAATAGTTCTTATCTTCTTGTAAGAGTAGGAATTTGACCAAAATATCCTGCTGAATTAATTTACTGAAAGCGAGATAGCGATCAGTGTGTCAGATTTCCGGCGAAAGTGGTTTGGGGTCAATAGCACCTTGAACTGAGAGTTAAAGAAGCACTATAGAGAACAAGCGTTTTGAAGTATGGTTTATGTTTCTTTGTGGGAATAAATTCATAAAAAGTGATCTACCTAAACTTTAATCAGTTTGATATTTGTAGGTTATATAAAAAACGTAAACTTTTGCAAAAATATTAATATATTCTGACAGCGGACAATCTTATAATGAGTTGAAAAATTTATTTAACATCAAAAGCAAAAGTAAATTCAATTAAAACCTAATTGCTAATGTTGTTTTTGTATTGTTTGTGTTGTCTATTCCGCAGCATGTCCATCCTACAACTGGAAGACTTGTAATGACAGGGGCACCTGCAATGATACAATAACCGGAAGTGGCGAGTGCTTGTGTGAAGTAGGTGGTTTGTGTGGTGGCGGAATTTGGATGTTCAATAAGCTAGGCTAAGTGTTAATTTAATAACGCTTTTCTGAATTGATATATTTATGTGCATGTACATGCATACTATTTGGCGATGTACTTGATTTAGCGGGAGATGCATTCCTCCATCAAAGCTATAAAGAATACACAGCCAAATGTAATACGTTTACATTTTTTATTTAATCGTGATTATTGATATGTTCAGCTTCCCTGTCCATTATAGTATTTCAATACATTTCATTACATATTTTTTTTCAGGCAAACTTCACGGGATATGCTTGTGAGAAATGTTCAGAAAATAATGTGTATGGCGAAAATTGTACAGAAAGTAAGTTATAATTTTCTTCCATTTTGTATTACAAAAAAGACCCTTTTTTGCCATTTTGGAGGATCATGCAATCTTCTGTCCTTTTTAGTCTGTGACTGTGTAAATGGGGAATGTGACAGCGGAATTCTAGGTTCCGGAAGATGTGATTGCTACTCAGGATGGAATGGAGACAGATGCGATGAAGGTATAGACATTTTATTTTAGAGTTAATTATACCCCATGTTGACATGCGCCCAAGTACAAACGCGGACGATTTTAATACCACCTTAATCAGTCAACATAATTATTCTAATTTCACTCTATTTTTATAATGTCCTAATCAATGTGCTTTCGTTAAGTTTGTCTCAAGTTGCTGTTTACGCTAGTCTTTGACGGTGTTCTTACAAAATATACACTACGTCAGTATAGAACAGTTTTTAGAAATAATGTCCACCTTTTAAACATCATCCTTTTTTAGGTTCTAGATTTTATAAAATACTAGACTTTGACCCGTGCGTGCACGGGTTGACATTGCATATGGTATTGGACATACATGTATTTAAGAAATATATACATCAATACATCGTATTGTTGACTACATAACCAAACCTTAAGCCTACAAAAACGCTATTAATTTCACTACACTCAGCTTAGTTAGAATAATCTAACAGTTACTATGTCTCGGGACAGGACTTCACCACATTTAAAATACCTCCCATTTACCCGTTCCCGTAATGTAGCTGAAAATTGAAGAATCGCTCCGAAACGATTTTGGAAAAAAATCATGAAGCTGTATTGAAAATAACAGTCAAATTATTCATAACAAGCCATACTTTCATGTAAAATTTTAATTCATATTAATGAAGAATTCAACACTTTTTCACCAACGATTGTTTTTACTCGCTTCGAATTTACACACCATGGTGACATTCGGAACTCTTGGGATTTTTTATATTTATTGCGCTGAGAGTTATCTCTCGTTTTTCCTTTGATGAACAGAATATATGACAATTTTCAATGAAAATTTACACGTATTTGTAATATCGTTTCTGAGTTTATCCATGCAAATGTTATATTGTGGTAACATAAACTAAAGAGCCTCCCGTGATCTAGCGTGAATGTAATGCGCATGCGCAAGATTGTAAAATCCAAAAAATCCACATGATTTCCGGATTTTTAAAAGGAATTTTTCTTGATTATTAATTCGCGAAGTTTGATTAAGAAAAACGAAAAACAAATTGGTGATCTTCAAGTACCAATGATGTTTAAAATATAAAAAAAAAAAGACAGTACTCTTCCAATATCTCGGTATTAAAGCCCAAAAATTCGAGTCTATCATTTTAATATAGTAGTATAGATATATTGCTTTCTATTTTTATTTATTTCTTCCAGCAAAACAGATTGGAAGGGACGTTTCATAAGAAACTTATTACTGTTTTCTTTTTTGTGAATGCATGTACATGTAGTTTACACATTAAGTATTTGTGGAAAACTCTTCCCTTAGAACTGTTCAAGTCACAAGTTAACTTAGTTCACGTAATTTGGTTGATTTTGTTACTTTATTGCTTGTTGATAAGGATGTTGATATAATTGTTGTGATTGCTGTTGTTATTTTATACATTTTCGTTGTTTGCGATTATATCGCGATTATCATCGTCGTTGTCCTCACGTTGTTGCTGTTGTTGTTGTTGTTGTTGTTGTTATGAGTTATTGTTATTGTTGACAGAGATCAATGGTTGTGACTACAAGAACTGTAGCGAGAACTCCCGCTGTGTACAGGTCGAGGGCTCCAACTACACCTACTGTTCCTGTAACCAAGGCTATGAGCGGAACGTTACCGCCACGGAACACACGTGCAATCGTAAGTACCGGATTATCTGCACTTAAAATGTATAATCGTAACTACAGTGTTACCAGGGCTAATAACCAGTAATCGTAAATACAGAGTAACTTAAGCTGCAAACCTGCATTCGTAAATTCAGTGTAACCTAGGCTGCAAACCTGCAATCGTAAATTCAGTGTAACCTTGGCTACAAACATGCAATCGTAAATTCAGTGTAACCTTGGCTACAAACATGCAATCGTAAATTCAGTGTAACCAAGCCTGCAAACCTGCAATCGTAAGTACAGTGTAGCCTGGGATACAAACCTGCAATCCTAAGTACAGTGTAGCTATAGCCTGGGATACAAACCTGCAATCGTTAATACAGAGTAACCTAGGCTACAAACTTGCAATCGCTAAATACTGTGTAACATTGGCAACAAATCTGTTTTTGTAAATACAGACAAAACTGCAATTGCAAAAGTATGTGAAGTGTAATCTGGGCTATGAGCGGAACGTTACAACCATATAACACAAATGTAATTAAAAGTACAATGTAACTTGTAAGTAAAACGCTGTTAATAATCGGACTGTATAATTCCTTTATTTTTATTTTGATAACCATTTGTTAATGTCATAATTCAAATTGACATTATTTCGGGAAATCGTGTAGGTTGTTTTGAAGGAAATTTACAAACGAGGAAATAGACAATAAATAATAATTTAAAAGCTTCCAGTTATATTATTTCATGCGTTGTGAGGATAAATATACTAGTACATGTACTTAGTATGTTGTTTTAGAGATATTCTCCGTTTATACATCAAATTTCAACACATTTTGATACTGATTTACATATACATGTTTGTTGAAACTAAAATCAATTTATTTTCCTTTACATGTACGTACATATTTACTGTCGAAGGAAACTGCCTTTCCAAATAAATGTTTTGAAGATGTTCCAGCTATGTAGACAGTCCCGCCCCATCATTTTCCTCAAGGACCTTATACCGTAACACTAGTCCTTTTGTGTTTCATCATCTAGTGTCTGAATAATACAGTGCCGAGTGTTTAAAGTTACTTGAAAATATTATTTTAGCACAAAAAACCAAAATCATTCACAATTGTAAGTCAACAACACGTAAACAAGGATGTATCAGTCAACATGATGTCAGTTTGAAATGAAACCGACTTACGGGCCGCTTTCAAGATCCCAGCAGCTCCCAAGCTCCACGTAATGGCTATGGTCTTGAGCTATAAGATAGCCTAGCAATAAACAGCATTTATTCATTTAGTGCATTCAATACAGCCTGTTTATCTAACCTAGCAGCTAAGATAGCTAGCTGCTACGATTTTGAACGCAGTCTGGTGAGTGCATCACGTGTTCATTGGGTGTTTGTAATGAAGAAATATTAGATATGTCCAGACGGTCACGTTTAATATTTTTTCAAGGTCAGGATTAATTCGTTTACTTAGATATTTTATTCCATTTCTATTTTAGCCGTGGACATGTGTGAAAATGGCAAACACAAGTGTAGCCAAAACGCAAGCTGTATCTTTACCGGACCCGCACAGCACAACTGTTCCTGTCTAGAGGGGTTCCGAGGAGATGGTTACGTGTGTACTCCTATCGATCCCTGCCAAGAGATGTATGGCGGCTGTAATTTTACGACGTCGATATGTACTTACAGGTCTCCAGGAAAGGTACGAAGCCTTCTGATAAATAAAAGAGAGTTTCATGAAGAGTTATGATCATAAAAATCTCCTAAAGTAGCAGTTCATAAAACGTCAAGAATCATAATAGTTTTATAAAGGTTACTACAGACAATCTAATTAAAAGTAATTCAGTATAGCATTACATGTATCTCCTACATGTTTGTGTGACAAATCACATCATACGGAAGCAAAACAATATTGAAATGGAAGTGCATTGCCTTTTATCTGTATTCTCAATGTTTTTTCAACTTCAGTCCTTTACTTTTCTTTGTACAGAGAGACTGTGTTTGTAAGGCCGGATATGAGCTCTCCTCCAATCAAACATGCGAGCTTATCGACTTGTGTTCGACCAATAGCAGCCTTTGTGACAAAAATGCTGATTGCAGCATGATTGGGCCCCTGCAACACGTGTAATTAATGAATAAGAATATTCTGTTAAATATAATTGAGTATGACGGGAAATGATTATAATTAAAATTGTTGTTTTTCTTTTCCACACGCAGATGTATATGCCATGAGGGTTATGCCAGTGCCGGACATTATTGCATTAACAACTTACTGGGCGTACGTGAACTATTTGTAGTCATTTATTTCTCGTTTATTCTTTATTTATATCTCTTAAATTTTATTTAGATCAAACGAAACTGTATTGAAAATGGAAGAAATTTAGATAGATAAAAGACTTCTTACTACCAATTTATCAAACATGCAATAAACTTATCCTTTAACAACGAAGTTCGTTGCATTCAATTCTCGCGAAAATGTAGGTCTTGGAAGATATACACAACAGCGACCCTGACCTTGAGGCCAAAATGACCTGGTCCATCAAGCTGGTCAAGAACATCTATCACGACGAGTTCCGATACCACGGTCCGTTCACTGTGTTCCTCCCCACAGACTATGGGTTCCGGACGATTTACAGAAAGATGGATGTAAATAAAGATTGTTTTAAAGATTATGTTTTATAAGCCGAATTACATTCAAATATAACAATTAAAATGGCCTAACAAATTTAACAGAAGATGTTTGAATAATTGGAAACGCATTATCATTTATTTCAATTTTAAGAAATATGAAATAGTTATGGATTTATATCATGATTTGCATTTTTTGATGGTGAACAATTAACGAATTAACAGATAGACGAGTTTTTAGCTGACCGAGACACAGCTGGCCAAATTTTACGACAACACATCATTGTCGGAAAGTGGACAATGGAGAATCTGACCCGTATGGACACCTTTTACACTTTACAAGGAACCGCGGCGGAGATACAGACCAAATCGGTCAGTGAAAAGTGTCAATCCAGGCCCGCAGGGAAAGGGGGAGGGGGCTGGCACTGTACCTTTTTTTCCATGTATCAAACAATTAAAAAAAAAACCCACTTTGAGAAAAAAAGATGATACACTCGTGTTAAGTCATTTAACAAAGATACATGAGCAGCTTCTTGAACTGTATTCTATGTAAGGCATTCTTGACAAAACAAGACAGTCATATAGATTGTTCCGTCGAAATGTTGATATTAGTTGTTGAAAAGATAATGCAGATCTTACGTGTATATTTTTTAAGCGTGGAGAGATTTCCTATCGGTACAGACTGAGTGGATCAAGAGCCAGGTCTTCTGTGGTTAAAGAGGACATTGCTGCGTCTAACGGAGTCATCCATGTCGTCCAGAAGCTACTGACCAACTCGGCCGACGTCAAGGGCGATAATTCGGTACGACCCACACATTACATTTTCTGTTTGCATTTTGCAGTTTAAAACATTTTTCGTTATCAATATTTTTTTAGATAGTCTGTATTTTATCATTTACAAATAGATGAATATTTTAATTGCAATATATCTTGTTTAATATTAATTTCTTCTGTTCTTTCAAGAAAACCATCTTCACTCTGCTCAAAGAATCCAGGCGGTATAACAAGATGGAATCCCTCATAATTGTACGTTGTTCAATTTTCGATTCCGTATTTAATTTTTTTGAAAATAGAATTAAAAAATTTACTGAGGCCTTTTTTTGTTTTTTCTATTTCAGAGGGCAGGTCTTCAAGCCGAATTTGAACAGGACAACATCACTGTGTTTGCATCCAGTAACAGTGCTTGGGAGAGTCTGCCAGTCGGTGTTCTGGATTATCTACAAAGTGATGAAGTAACGGCATTTTTCATTCCCCCTTCCATATTCTTCTTATTAATAACATATTCACTTCATTACGTTCTCAATTTACTTGTCAACTGATTAATTTACCGAATGTATTTGGTATTAACTTTTTTTACATTGATTTTCAAGGGGTTTTTTTCACATCATATAAAAAGAAATCTATAGCACTTTGATGACAAAATATTGTTTTCTCGAATTTTAGGGACTACGTTCTTTGCAGCTGATTTTACGACATCAAATTGTTAATGAAACAGTAAGTCCTCAATTTCCCTGAAAATCACACCCAAGAAACAAAACTCACTTCCCCATGTACTTCGATTTATTCTTAGAACGTGTAAATCGAACTCCCCCGGTATTACGAGTTGTTTTGATTTTTCAGGTTGAGGTGGCGGATCTCATCAACAGACGAACGATTCAGACCAACAGTAAATCAGTCGTCCCGATTCTCATAACGACCCAGGTAGTTCAAAAAACTTTTTCATACCTTCACTTAATTTTCACAAACGTAGTTAAAAAATACAGCACTTTTTCTTATCGTTTCTTTCTTTTTACAAACGCGTTTTATGAACAAGATTTGAAAATCAAGTACGCCTAAAATCAAACTTTATATAGCCTGGTAAAATACCATTTTCTAGACAACATTAATAAATATGAAAAAATATAAAAAAAATACAGACAATTCAAAGACTTCACAATTGTTTTGTCACAGCAAATCTGACAAACCTCTACAGCCTCTGTACTTATATTTTGTCCATCTTTAGGGTCAGATTCGGTTAGACAGAGAGACCAACATCACACAGACAGACATACCGGCGTCCAATGGCTTGTTTTACCATACAGATAGCGTGCTCCTACCGATGGAACGAGACGAAATCCTGCCGGGCATCTGTGGTTATGAAAACACAACCGAAGAGGAACCGGTACATACCGGATTATCACAATGTCACGTGGTTTTCACTGCTTGCAGATCACGTGATTGAAATAAAATACTATTAAATACTATGATTCAAAATTCATAATTTGGATAATAGAGAGGGGATCTGTTATACTCACTCGTTGACGTGCTTTGATGCTTAATTGTGCCAATAAAAAAAACAATTAAAACGTCCGTCTTTAACTTTATTTTCAGGGGTACTGTGGACCGTGTTTTGCAGATCTGCAATGTGAAAAGGGTGACCCCACAGTATGTGAAAAGCGCAAATAATAGAATACTGAATACAGAGTTATTTTCGCACTGTGTCATTTTCGCCCTTATACACTTGCTAATAGTTTCGCCCAGTCTCCAATTCGCCAAGAAACACTTGTGTTTAAAGAGAGATAATTTCAGACATTGGAATTCGCCCAATCTAAAATTCGCCCGCTGACAACGAGGCCGAAGGGGCGAAAATAAAACGGGGCGATTATTTCCCTGTATGCAGTAAGAAATATATTTAAAGTTTTTCCTTATTTCCTGTATCTGTTATTCTAATAAATGCAATTTTACCTTTAAGGGAGAGATAGACAGCTGTACATTACGGAAGGCGATGGTCAAAAGACACCCTGACACGGGTAAACTGCTGCTTTGGTTCACCACAAGTACAGGCTGCCGGGCAACCTGCAACATCACAAAATCGGTAAAAAGAATCCAAGTTATGATTTCCTAATTCTTAAATCTAAATTTTGCTGTGTCTTTATTGTTTTATAAATGTCTTTTGTCGGTGTTTGATCATCAGAAATTCAGTTTTTCAGTCCAGATTTAAAATAATCAACTTTGGCAGAAATGTTGAAGTAACTAACTCATTGATTTTTTTTATCAGACATCAACCTGTTGTCCCGGATATTTTGGCGCCAAATGTGCCTTGTGTCCCGGCGGATACAAGAACGAGTGCTCCGGAAAAGGAAAGGTTAGAAAGTGTCCCAGAAATACCTTTACTTGTAGCCATATGTCCTGTACAAGGCTGACTTGGTCATCGGTCTGAATTTACGTATTTCATCAATGAACACTGTAAAAATGAAGTGTACATGTAGTCTTTTGTGCTTATCACGTCTTAATAGAATATAAGTACAAATCAATTAACGTTTATTTATAAACCGTAGTGTACTGACGGAAAAGATGGGAATGGGACCTGTGTTTGTGACGAAGGTTTCATGGGTCCCGCTTGTGACATGTGCTCCGATCCGAAGAAATTCGGACCAGGATGCAACCAAAGTGAGTTTTCAAATTTCAACATCTTTGTCTTAATATCTTTATTTCTTTTAGTATTTCGAAGAAATATAACATGTTTCCTCTGTTCACCCAAATAATACCAATCTAAGTGAATTATTTCAAATAAGGTATAACTATTGAATAACTTTAAATTTACTAGATGATTGAATTTATTCGATTAATATCTAAGTTGATTTTATTTCCTCTTAGCTTGTACGTGCGTCCATGGGAATTGTAACAATGGACCCGATGGAGATGGTAAATGTAAATTTTGTTACACACAGTCGTTCTTTTGGAGTCGTCGGCCGTCCCGGTATGTTGGAGAAAACTGCGACCTCATCCCCAAGCCATGCTATGGCAGTCTTCACACGAAGAGGTGTCACATTGATTCGTCTTGTATTCGAAACGGGACAGACTTCCGGTAATATACGATTAAACTATCAATGACACAGTGTAAGCATCAATATTATCAAATTGTAGATAAATTGCAATATATTTTTTAAAGATGAAAATCCCTACAATCAATTGCTGGGTTTTTTTTTTATATTTTGTATATTCATGAAATTGTGATTTGTTACTTTTTAGCTGTGTGTGTGATCCGGGTTATGAAGGAGACGCCGACGTACAGTGTAAACCCATCAACCCCTGCGAGAAACCTCACAGAGGCGGCTGTCACCGGCAGGTACTGTCCCCATATAGGTCTAAAAAAAGTGTACATATACTCTGATTGATAACATTGATGCAAAAGAATTAAACACTCTTTAAGTTAATTATTTATTGGGAAAAGAAGCTATCGAAAATTTTGGAAGTTTTTTTTTTTAGTGATTACGAATGGCCGTCATTCCTGATAGTTGACGGTTTTTTTTCTTCTAAAATTACTGATAAGCAATACGACTTACGCATTGTATAATCATTTTATGATAACAATATTAATAACATCTTCCGACTAGAATGAAGTCTGCAATTTCAGTTTCAGAGAACTGCTAAAGGCAATTATCAATGAACTATTAATTAATTCATATATCAG
Organism: Magallana angulata; assembly: GCF_025612915.1. Lineage (NCBI taxonomy): Eukaryota > Metazoa > Mollusca > Bivalvia > Ostreida > Ostreidae > Magallana > Magallana angulata. Next base: position 17,296,173 of record NC_069118.1, read on the forward strand.
CATAATCGTTACAAATTATCCATGCAGCAAAATATTCAATCTGCCCAGTATTGTTTTTTTTCGTAGAAATATAACATGTATCTTTTATTAACATGAAAAGAGTTCCTTTTCATCGCTTGCAACATTAGTAAATTGTGAGTAATCATTATTTTGACTGAAAACATGAAAAAAAACTACAAATAACAAATTGCATTTAAAATTACAGGCGGTATGCAAGATGGACGGACCGGGCGGGAACACGTGTACGTGTAATGAGGAGTGGACGGGAGACGGGAGGTACTGTTACCCTGGGTCAGAGTGCGGGGATCACCAGCACTGTCACACCCAGGCCACCTGTAGGACGGACCCCTCACACAACACGGTCAGTGGCGGAGGAATATTATACTGTATTCTTAGTGTGTCATAAACCAACTTATTTTTGCGACGACTTAATGTCGCAATTAACCGGGTAAATTTACGTACTGTACCGAGTACATTCACAACGGCTTATTCGCGCCCAATACAATCATCCTTAGTGACACAATTTTATGATTATTTTAAAGGCACATCAAAAACTAGTTTGCAACGCAAAATGTATTCGGACGAAAAATATATTCTTGTTGATCAAATTCTGGTGAAATGTTGTCGCACGCGAATAGAAATTGGTTTACCATAACTTGTTTGAGTTATTTGATTAGCAATAGTGAATTATGCAAACTGTTTTGAAATTGTAGTCTCTTTGTTGGTGTAACGATGATTTCCATGGCAACGGAACGTTCTGCATTCCAAACAATATGTGCAATTACCACAATGGCGGTTGCCACTCAAAGGTATGTAAAAGTGTTTTTCATTTTAGGTCAAAGTAATGATTTTTTTCTAAAACTTATTTTTACCGTTTTGTTAACTTTATATTCTATATGCAGATTTAATCATTTATATAGTCTCTACCGAAAAGACTTTACAAGGGTGATCACATGACAAAGACCAATCAATTACAATTTTAAGGCAAAGCTTTTGTTGATTTCTTGGTCAAACATAAACCACCAGATGTTCTTGATTCCCTTCCAGGCTGATTGTACTCCTCTGGCCCCTGGTCTCAATAACTGCACGTGTCAGAGAGGATATGCCGGGGACGGGGTGTTCTGTATCCCTACCATCTACGAACTAGTCATTAACCACCCAGATCTGACAAAAGTAGCTTCGTTCCTCACTGTAAGGCTTTACTCTTGTTGTAATTAAATATATGATCATTTCATAAAATCAACTCAATGTTTTTAACAATAAGTTCATTTTGATACTTTTCAATTAAATGAAAGTTAAACAAAATATTTGCAATCGTGTAGTACCTTCGACTTATTTGCCTCAGTCTCACTATACAATTAAATTTCTATTTTTGACTACCTCTAAATGATAAGTAGAACCCTTACGGCAATTGTTGCGACTGGATGTTAGGCCAAAAAAAAAAATATGTGTGTTTCCTATTTCATCAAATTTTAAAATAGGGTAGGTAGGTCGGCTTTTTTTTTTTTTTTAAATGAGCTTTTAAGTTTTCCCCTTTCCTAGCATATGATTTTTCTATACAATAAGAATGTATTTTACAGGTGGAGCAATCATGGATAGAGACAACTGTTACAGAATTAAAGCTTTCTTAAATCTAAGGTTTATTTGGAATGTATACGAAGATTTTATTTTCATGTAAATAAAAAATATAAATATGCCAGCCACTATAAATTAACAGATTATAATACTCATTACCACAAATATATCATTAATTGGTTATTAGTTCTATTTTCCTGGTCAACTGACATAACAGTAAACATTAATATCGTAACTGTAAGTATTGAATTCAGAAACAGAGGAAATTCTGGTTGATTAGACGAGAGCCTTAGAATTAAATCTTTTCAATAATAAAAGACTTTTTTTTAAAAAAAAACCATAATTAATGGTTTAAGACTAAATTTAAAAATTTCATTTGCAATTGAACTGCAGCATTTTAGAATCATATTTATAATGTGAATGATTGTTGGGCCTATTCACAGACTTAAGATGTCTGCAGTCTCCATACCCAGAAATATAAAAAAAAAACTTTGCCTTTGCTTTTTTCTTGTACATCTTTATATTAATTTTTAACACATCACTGCCCTATGAAACTATTTATTGCATTGATAATTTAGCTAAAATAACCAAGGATAACTTTCATCCATACTGTCAATCTGCACTTAGAAATCTTTAAAACGCTTTGATGAGTGGTGTTTTCTATTGAATAGTTACAAGTGTTTTTTGAACTCTGATTTGTAAGACTCTTTTGTTTAAACCAATTACGGTTGGTAATCTGGATTTGGAATAAAAAGTGTTAGGGTCGGCGCATAAAAAATAGGGTCGGTCGGGAAACCGGAAACACACATATTTTTTTTTTGGCCTTAATACTGTAAGTCGTTTTAATTCCACGGTGTTTAAATTTCACGATTTCTATTAAAGTACCAATCGCGATGGTTTTAATTTCACGCTGCTTAAAAATCAATTGATCAGAATATAAGCATTGAAACGTGTTTGAAAACTAATTGATAGTATTCACGATGGGTTTAATTTCGATTATTTGCCAATCTACAATACCTGATTAATGGTAATTTAATTTTCGCCTGGTATTTTTGCCCTTCTACATTTGCAAACATTTTCGTCCCGTCTTGAATTCGCCCACCCACAGTTGTCTTTACATACAAATAATCTTAACATTGGAATCGCCCTGTCTTAAATTCGCGCGATGATAACGAGGAGTGAAAACAAAACGGGGGCGAAAATTTCCCTGTATACAGAAGTGTATGGTTGATATCTTGCAGCTGTTGGGAGGTGACAGTATATTACAGTACACTTTGGACAGCTATACCTTCTTTGCGCCCACTGACGCCGCCATGGACTTCTTGACCAGGCGCAGGGAACAGGACTTCTTTTCTGATGAAGACAATGTGCTAAGTTTTATAAAGTAAGACATAGTGTGGTACTACATAATACTAATACCTGTTTAAATGATTTAGTCGATGGATGGATTTAGTGATTTGTTGATTAAATTACAATTATATCTTAGCGTAATCAGGTTATATAACAAAGGCAACGAAGTTTGCTATAATGCCAAACTTTCAAGCCTTAACTTTTTGAATTTTGATTTTATTAACTTTAACACTGAAAATTAAAATCAGTTATCCCTACAATGAAACGGAGACTCCCGAAAAAAGTCTCTTAGATGTAATGCTATAGTTAGATCTCGGTTCGTTGATAGGCCTAAGCGTTCAAAACAAGAAGTGGTCAACCTACTTATGGGCGTTTAGATGTAGATTCTGTTTTTTGGCACTGGTAATCACCTCTATTAAAATAACCTTTAAAAACAATTCTGTTTTTCTTTTATTTGTTAAGCTATCATACTGTCCTGGGAGAAAATCGAGAAGAAGAGCTGAAGGCTTCCGTGGACGTGATAGAACGGTTTAACACGTTGTCTGACGGTTTCTTTCTCCATTTTAAAGTAGAAAATGGGGTGAGTAGATATAAGATGTCTGAAGGTAGAACGGAACATTAAGGATTGCAAAGAAACATTTGTATTGGGAGGGGAAACTTAACTTCTTAAAGTGTTGTTAATTTGTTGTGGTTATTAGATTAGAAGTTTTACTATAATTTCTGGAATTTATATTTCAGACAGTTGTGTTGTCAACTAATAACAAGTTTGTTATTACGGCCAATATTGTGAAGAGTAACCTAGTGGCTGCCAATGGATTCGTCCACATTATCGACCGGGTAAGAGTTCCTAAAGATTTTTAATTTGGCAATTTTATCAAAAGCCCTTATCCTGCATGATTCATAAATGTCCAGATTGCACATTTTAAAAACGTAAGATTTTGTTGCAAATGAAATAAACGTGATAAAATTGTTGAAGCTTATATGCATGAACATCCTGCTACAACAGCTGCTCAACTCTTCACTAATTGTCTTAGTAAATAATATTTTTTAAGGCTCTCGAACCCGAGCTTGAATACAACGGAATGCCTACTCTGGACGAGTTTCTGAACACCAGCAAAGACACCACGGAATTCGCTGGATGGCTAGAGGTGTGCATTTTTATTTATTTTTTAAACACTTCCAACTTACGTTTAGTTATTGTTTTCTATTGGATTGTCTTCGTAATATTATTGCATTGTACTAGCACTATCAGTTGTGAAGATGCAGGTCTATTAAATTGCTAATTATGTACAATTATCATAATTTTACATGCACCAATCTGGTGGTGTTTAATTTCTTAAAAAAAATTTAGACAAAAGGTTTGGTGGAGGAAATCATGGACATGAATCAATACACGCTGTTTTTACCGTTGGACGAGAAGTTTGAATCAGAAGAACTCTCCCCTACTTATATAGTACGTCTGCTTTATTCTCGAATTTCAAGTATTAAGCAGCTTTCTTTTTTTTTAAGTGGCATATGTAACATAAATAACAAACAAACTATTTCGATGATGCATGCATATCATATGTTTGATAAATTGACAATTTATAAAGACTCACATTTTGTATATTATCTCATTTGCTTTTCTTTTACATGTAATTACAGGTATTGTCAATAATATAATTTCCAAGTGTCATTTTTAATTATTCATGTGTAGTCATTTTTTAATTAATTGACATAATGTTTACGCAGTTTTTAGTACTACATGTAATTCAGACATACACATTTTTTACTGAGAATATTCCGGGATTTTTTTTTCTTCATTAGACCAGCGACTATTTACGTTTCTACATCTTACCCGTCATACGTCTGGCGGAATCGTTTGACGACCAAGAGACTGTAGACACGGTTTTAGGGCCCAGACACAAGATCAGCATGGAAGTCATTGGTAAAAAGGTACCAACAATCACTACACCTTATATTAATGTACATATTTCCTAAATATTAATCTTGCGCTTATTACTAAATAAAATAATACATTCTGTTACAGGTGTTTTTAAATGGAGAGCAAATGATTGTACAGAGCAACTTTCTGACAGATGGGGGAGTGGTTCATAAAATCGCTGGATATATTCATCCTAATCTTCGCACTTGCGACGTCATCAATAGAACGGTGGTCCACGTATGTAATAGTCATTATTTTCTGTGTTCTTTGAATATATCTTAATTTCTATAAAAAAAAAAAGAAAATGGAACTGCTGTATTTTCTTGATAAAATTCGGCATGTTGTAACTATTAAAGACTTGGAATATTTTATTTACAGAGCGCGTGCGTGCCTTGCGATATCGGACATTACCAGTGCCCGGATGGTTACACTGTAGAATCCGGAACCACTACCAAGGGTTGTGTCTATTCTAGTGGAGAATCTCAATATAAAGGCTGTAGCTCCCTTTGTTCCAGAGAACAGACGGTATAAATTTGGTCACAATACGATATCATTAATCATGTATTGTTTTTGATTAAAGAAACACATAATGATGTGGTGGATACTTGATATATCTTTTAAATCACCGAAAAAAAGTTTTCACTGGTAGTATAATATGATTATACAAGATGTATACATTATGTAAGACTTTTTACATGTTTAGAAGATAATGTTTGTTTGTTTCCATTTGCCTGCGGTTTTACATTTTTTCCGATCAAAGTGATTTGATGGTCAGATTTCATTTGCATTTTTTAAAGGGTATACCGTACTGTGCACGTTTAGATAGCATCCGTTTTGCAAATATGACATTGATTAAGTGAAAAACAAAATAACACTGATCATGATCACTACCTTTTTTAAAATTGTTTTTAGATATAATTCAAAGTCAACTTGTTTTGTGTTTATTGGAAATTGCCTTTGTATTTTGCGGGAAAAGTTCTTGTTCGAGTCTCTTTAGCGACATGTATATTTACATGTACGATACTTCCACTTATGGTACCGACACAGCCAATAACCGAAGCATTAAATCTCATGTTTTGTCTTCCAGATTTTTCTCGGTGACTTTTTTCAGAAGTTTTGTCCTGTTCGTTACAGAGCTTACTCTCTATATTGTTTCGCTTAATTAGCCACAACTTTCCGCTTGTCCTATACGAAAAGTGTGTGTGTGTAAGGGTAAGAGCAGCTAAACACCGTTTCGGTGTGAAATTAAAGTTGAAATGAAGCGGTGAAACGTCAAGTTGGACAATACATGAAAGTTTGGGGGGAAATCTGTGATCCGTGCTAAACGAAACCTGGTTGATACTGGTGCATGAAAACGAATGCCGAGATAGTCGGTATATCTTTCATTTAGTCGGATCATCATCATTTCTTATCTTGTGAAAAACGGTGTCTTGCAATTTATTATGGCGGATGGATGAAAGTTGATATTTCTCAGGGTGTCTCCCTTTCAACCAAAGGATCCAAATTAGCCCACAGAGAACAATGAGAGGTGTTAAAGAAAAAAGTTACCATTTATGCAGTGTTTATGAAGATCCGACTCGATAGAATCCCACAGGCAACAAAATCAAAGCAATGAAAATACGCCCTTGATGCGGTGTGCTCCCGACAAACCACACATTTTCCCGGAACAAATATAACTTCCCTATCCTGGTTGTGTTTTATGAGCTCTCCGCTTGTTTCTGCGCATTCAATACTTCGGTTGACGCACAAATATACCACACGCGAAGATGATAAATCGTTCTAAATTCCTTATAAATATAGATCTAGTCTTCTAGAAATCCAGATACTTAGACAAAAATCATATTATAAATCTGTAGAACTATTTGTCTCTTTTATTGCAAATACTGTATCAGAATTGATTCGATTTGTCTCGTCTTTTTCATAATCTTGAGCAAAAATTTTTGTACTTTTTAAACGCTATCCAAAGCAATTGGCACGGACGGAATGTTTTTCTCCGGTACACGAGATTCGGTTTGTTCTTCTGCAGGTAGTTGAGTAAACGAATCTGTAAGTAACTGCCTCACGGCATTCTTGATCTTAGTATTCAGCGCGGTGTATACAAGAGTGTTTATAACGCAGTGGGACCACCCCAAATACGTTGAACTAGCATGTAGAATGGAATCCACTTTCGTCATATCCGGGTCATACAGGTTAAGGACGATGAACGGTAAATACAGAACACCATACGTCACGAAAATGGCGGTCACGCTCAAAATCAGATGGCGCTCTTTGTTCTTTTTCTCTGGAAAAGAAGCAGAAGCAGGCCGGTCCTGTTTGCTCTTGACTGCGCTGGAAATCGTTGAAATGACTGTTTGTGACACATTCGTCGCTCGCGCAACATCAATCCGTTTTTTATTTGATAAAACTCTGTGAAGAATTTTGCCGTAGCAGAAGAGAAGAAGGGGAAGGGTGCATATTATGATCGCAACCATTATGAATATACGATAAAACATTACATGGAACGGATCACAGACAAACTTCTTAGCTTTATAAGTGAAAGACCCCCATGCATTGGTTAGAGGCATAAAGAGTATGGCAAATGGAAATGACCATGAAAACATTGTAACCAGTGCAAGGTTCCGCGAATTCATAAAAAGTTTCCTGTATAGACCGACATGGAGAAACATAAGATAACGGTTTAGAGAAATTAGCAACATGGAGAAGAATTCCGCTCCAAAAAGTCCGAACGTGACAAATCCCGCCATAATACACGATGGCATGTCCAAATCTTCAACATTCTCTGTATAGGTATTTTTAGCCGTACTGGGCAGAACAATAACACAGATTAACGTGTTGTTAATCGTAAGGTTGAGTATACAAAATATGCTAGGCTCCTTTTGTAGTTTGTATTTCAAAATGGCGACGATGTTGACGATATTCACGACAAATCCGAAAATGGACAACAGTATGCAAAAAACCCTAACGAAGATCCTAAGATCGTAAGACACTTGGTCACAGCAGACGTCTACGTCTAACTGCCGTGTAGATGTGAAACCATGGCCCAGATTTCCTGGCGTGAATGTTGGAAAAAATGGCTGGTGCGGACGCCGTGGAAAATGACGCTGAGCCATGTTGAACATCGAATGTCACTTTGTTGTCAGATTTTACTTTTTGGTTAAAATTTCAGAATCTCCTACTCTGTCCAATTTTGAAGAAAAAAAATAGCATTTTGATGGGTTGTTATAAATTACAGCGTCCTTACATATACGTGATACCATGTGTTTTCAAGGTGAATTGATTACATTTTCTAATGGGCTCGCATAGGTTTGTCTTCCGCTGTCTTAATGGCTCAAATTCCGGATTTTAAGGAAGACTATGTCACGAAACCATACCCTTTAATAAATTTCTCATCGGCTCTTTGATAATTTTCATAATAACTCGCGTTATGAAAATATTAATGTTATCGTAAATATGTTCATCTTTGATTTCTTAATCGATGTCGAATACGGAAATAGTTCTCTGTGATCTTTTCGGCAAAAAATATGAAAACAAATATTAAAAGTAAAACTCTTAGTGGTCAAAGCACGGTAGATTATCAAATTGCGCTATCCTTACATGCTAGTATGATGTCATGCTATTAGTCTAAGTTTGACATAGCAATGCATAGGAGCATAGAAGCGTGTGAAGTGCGGATATTACAAAACTTCAAACTAATGAACAAAATGCGACATTTAAAATATCTTTCTACCATGTCCTTCATTATGAAATTGGCTAACATCGATATTGATCAAAAATTCGTTTTCTCAATTTTTTATGTGGTATTTCGTCGTTTCAGGATTTGGGGTGTTGTGCAGGTTTCTATGGCAACAATTGTGAAGGTACGTGATTTTAAAAGCAAAATATAATTTGCATTTAATAAATAAATTCATTATTTAATAAATATTGATTTTTCAACAAGAGTTGAGTTTTTATTTTAGTACTTTTGTTTACGACCAAGACATTCTTTTTTATAGCTTGTGAGGGCGGGTCGGAGTTTCCGTGTAATAATAACGGTAACTGTAGTGACGGAGTGGGTGGTGACGGAACGTGCACGTGTTTCCCTGGTTACACCGGAACTTCCTGTCAGCTGTGTGTCAACAGTACGGATAACTCGACTTCAGAATGTGGTGAATACCTAATAAGTTAAATACTGAATATATCTAATTTTGATTAAGAAATACTAGATTTTTCCAATATATGCATTTCAAATCCCTAATCGTATTCTTTCCTAATACAATATGTGTTTGTAATAAGAATGTGAATATTTTCTCTAGCCAGATCTTGTGCTTACCATAACGGTGGCTGCCATGAGAATGGGACCTGCGAAGAGTACGCCGGAAGTGTAACCTGCACATGCCCACAAGGATACGTTGGAGATGGACATCACTGTGTGAGGCCATGTGATGACAATAACGGCGGATGTCACCCATTGGCCGTGTGCAGAGAAATAGTAATCAACATATTTTATCTACTATTTTCAATAATTCTATATGACCACTATGAATTATCTTTTAGTTTAAAATATTTCAGTTAAAATTAAGGACTGTAGAACTCCCTATCCTGTCAATGTGCGATCTAACTTGATTTTTCTGCAAGTGTTTCTTTTTTTTTGTTAAAAAAGAAATTACAAACACAAAACAAATTGAATCACAAAAAACTGATGAGTCATGATCCTTTTAGAAGTCATGAAAACTAATTAGAAATCGCTAAAAATTAAATAGATACAATGTACTTTTATCATTTGAGGAAAAGGCAAATACTAGTATTTGCACCAGCAGAAAAAAAAACAGATGATGTTGATGGATTTTTATTTTTCAGAGTGAAAATACAACAGAAGTTGATTGTTCCTGCGAGATAAATTATACAGGAGATGGAATCGACTGTGTAAGTTAAAATGATATTTGTAGGATTAAGCAATTTCATTTCTGATGCACTCACGCGTAAATCACACGATTTTTTTAATGAAATAAATGTGGAAAAATTTCTAAAATTCATTTGCAATTGAAGAAAAATGAAGTTGTATATGTATGCATATTGAATGTATTTGAAATAATAAAATACATTTATAGCATACTGGATGTTCTACAAAGGGATCTTGTCATAATGATTTTATCCTCGTTTAAAAAATACACATAACATAACGTAAAAATCATCATTCATTTCGTATAACCTTTGTGCAATATCTTATTATATAATTCTCTGATTTTTTTTCTGAAAAATGCTTTAATTTTGTTTTGTTTCAGGTTTTAGCCGAAAAACGGTCATCAAGTGTAACGGTAAGTCGGTTTTGATTTTGTTTAAAGTGTCCGGGCTCCGATTTCTTTTCTTATTAAGTTAAGTCAATGTAAATATACGTAACTGATTAATTAACAAGTTCTTTCATTACAATCGTGTTTGTGATATTCAGGCCGGTGCCTCGGTTGGAGGACTGATTGGCCTTCTGATCATCATCGGAGTCATCATCTTTTTCGTCATACTCATACGGAGGCGGCGTCACGCCGAGTCGTTCATAAAGAAGGAGGTGGAGTTGTCTCTCTTTTCTTTTATCTGCTTTCATTTTACCACAAAATTCGATTTTGATAAGCGGTTTACATTTTACCAATTGCTTTATAGAGAATATTATTTCCTTTTCAAAAATGATATTTTTAAAAATGTAAAGGAGGAATATTATTCTAACAATTTTAAAAAATGTATTAGTTTGAGATGATGCAGATGATTATGTCAAAATTTAATACTATTGGTTGATTACTTGAATGCGTTAAAATTGCATGTCATTATGTATTGTTTGTTTGATATGCAGAAATTTGGAAGCACAGAGTCTTTTGAAAAGCTGCATCCAACTCCATCCGGAGAAGAAAATTACATCGCTTTGCAACCGTCTCCTCAGTCGGAAGTGAAGTTTGACAATCCTATGTACAGCATGAAGGAACAGCTCGGTGATTTCAGTGACAAAGAGTGCTAGATTCAAAATGTTTATTATATCAATTACAATTTTTTTTCTCTGTCGAGGAATCGGTCAAAAATGATTATTATAATTGTTTTATCAAAACCAAGTTTTAGATACGAAAATTGGGAATTATTATGCCTTTGAAATAGGGAATGTGAATGTTGAGTGCATTGAGTGTTTCTGAGTTTGTGATTTTGAATGAATAATTGTGTGTGACAAACTGTGGTCCGAACATGTGTTGGGGTTTTTTTCGTACTAAATATGTTTTTCCTAAAGGCCTCAATTATATGCTTCATATTGTCCAAGTGTGATTGTATATAATTTTTGATTAACTTTAAATCATAACAATCAAATGCAACCTTTGTACTGAATTTTTGTTTCTATATTGATAACAACTCAACATTCAATAAATCATTCAATTAAGCTTCGTGTCATAATCACCTTCTTTCTCTCTTTTACCCATAGTTGTAATTTATAATGCCCTCGGGATGACACAGGTAATTTAGTTTCTCGGGTATTATCACCGTTAACTCTATACGCTTATTATAATTACCTGTTAATTTAATCCGGGTACATGACACGGGTATGTAGACAATTATGTACTGAAATTGGTAAGAAAAAATTGAATTACACGCAAAACCCTTGAGCTAAAGCCATACTGCACAAAATATACAGAAATGGATCGTAGAACTATAGTTGTAAGATGGATGGACTCTTAGATCAACTGAAAAACGAAGTGGTAAGTTACTTAATTTACCTTATAAACATTTGGGGATTTTTGCAAGATTCTACTGTCGTAATCTTTTTTTATGCATTTTTGTGTAGAGGGTAATGCAACTCAGGCATAGATGATTATATATTTTTTTCTGAGATTTTCATTGGATGCGTATATAATAATCTGTGTGTTCTATCTGTGCCGTCCTTTCTGGCATATATTATTTGGAAAAAAAAGTAGTCATATTGCAGATATTATTTGAAAAATCATATATGTCAGAAAGGACGGTACTTATTTGTAACGGGAATTTGTCCGAATGATTTGATGTTCTGCAGAACAGCTTATAGGATTTTAGCATTCAAATTAACAACTGGTTAACGTTGCTATTGTGAATAAACCAAAGTATACATATTCTATGATTCCCGGTACTTGGAGGAGTTTAATTCAGTATAATCATTTTAGTATTTTATTTTTAATTAAATTGTCCTTATCAAAAATCTGTAATATAGAAAGACCTGAAACTGCAGTACATTTTGCTGAAACAACAATACCGGCTATTATGTATTTCCAACATTACATCTTTTCGTATAACTATGACGACAGGGTGTCTTAAAATCAGAAACGGTTTTAATCTGGTAAAGGAACTCAACTTAAAAAAATATATATATTGAAAAGATTAATAATTTTCGGCTAAATTGAAATATTGGTTTCAATCATACTTGTGTAAGGTAATACGCGCTTAAATTCCGATAATCGAATATTATTCTCGCGTTCCAACCATGTTACTGAGAATTCCGATGTATATTTGATAATAGAATTGCTTTTTTCTGCAAGGACCCTTCAGAGGACGCCAAAATTCCACACGATTGTTACCGTTGTCCGCGCTCGATTCGGAACGTGTAATGTACGACCATCAATTTCCTGCGCTGTCAAAAGAATATTGTCTGCTCACTTCATTTTCACGTACAGTACTTTAAGTCCGTTTGCTTTCAAGCTTTTCCTTCTATCCTGTTTGCCCAGCCATTGTTAATAAACCATCTATCTTTGCATTGTAGCACAGGTAGATTACATAGGAAAGAGTTACAAAGTATAAGGGAAATAAAACAAATATTTGAAGAGGAAAATGAACATTTAATCCCTCGCTTGTGTTTACAAAATCATTTTCTTCCCCCGTAACTTTCAAATTTTCTCGTATATTTTTTTTAAACCCAGCTTAGGAATGTATCATTTATCTCGTAAATTGAAAGGGGTATATCTCTAGAAAATTGAAATGGGGAAAATAGATATTTAAGCAGCTGTTAAGAATTTAATGGTTACCATGATATTCAGATATTCTGTTACCCTGACAATTTCTTTACAAAGTCTGGTAGGGCTGAAACCATGTCAATATTTGATTAAGATTTAAGGTTCATTGTAAGGTTTATACCTTGTACCTGTATATTTAAACACGCCTCTCACTAATTCTACAAAAATAGCCAAAACTTGTGCTCTTGGTTCAAACTAGAAACAAACATTTAGACACATTTGATCCAACTTTGCAAAACTTTTATCAAACAACTTCTGAATTTATGAAGGAGAAAATATCCCAATGATATTACCATGAGAATAAAACGGACCATTGGTAATTGTGATTCAATCAATTACTACTAAATTATTTTACACAGATTAACCTTATCAACAAACATCGGGTCTTTTTCTTTCATCTTGACATCAACTCAATGCTGTATTGATTGAAACGTTCTTTGAAGAATGATCCCTATATCTAATATGGAAGAAAGATTTAAATTTAATGAAAACGCTCGTGGGAAATTTTACCACTTTGAAGCAAAGGGTCACCTTTACATTTTTTCTCTTTAAAGAGTTATCTATTCTTCCATCATAAACATTGAAATACTATATGAAAATTAATGGGATAGAAACATAGGACCTTGCTCAATACACATTCGGTGGTGACGTCACAGAATGGCCCTAGGTGACCATGTATCATCCTATCCAAATGGACGTAAAAGATGACAAATTAATGCAGATTTTATAGAGATTATAGTACTTACTCACTCCTAGCTCAATAAAGCGTGACTTAATGGTTTTGTATATCAGGACCCTCATCATTTTTCAAACCATACTTCCCTATAAGCGTGTCCGTTTCAGTGCTACAAGTCAACGTCTGCTTCGAATTCGTGTCGAATTCTCGGGCGTCTCTGCGATTTGGAGAAATCAAGTTTCAAGTGCACCAGATGGTTTAAATATTATGGCTTCACTGGTGCAGAAGTTATAAATAAAGCACAAACATGGCTATTGTATACCCACAGTTTATCTAAATTTGATTTCACGAAAACCAGCTGCAATGGTTGGTTTTTACCTAAAAACGTCTTTTTACCACTGCAAATTGATAAAGTTGCATTGTAACAACAAGTGTAATTAAAAAATGGAAATGTCTGCCTCTGTAAAAATTAAATGTGTTTAGACTTTACCTTTTTTTGAAAAATGGACCGTTGAATTTATGAAATCATTATCAGTCTAAAAGTTCAGATCAAATCGTTCTTTGAAATAGGACACCCATAATCACGTATTTTATGCCAGATTACCTATAGATTAAAACCCAAACAAATGTTAACGCCATTTTGTGACATAGGATCCGGCAATCATAGCATCGATTTGAATTTAAAATATATTTGATAATTTATGAATCGGGCTCGTTAGTCCGGGGACAGCCGAATCTAGAAGAAATTGTACCCAGTGTCTGTTTCACCCTGGCACCCAAAACCGCACACTTCCACTGTGACGCACCTAGTCATAAAACATTTCTTTTTATATTTATCTCTTCTCTCTTTTTTCATTATGTACGAACAACCTTCCCTGCTTTTATCAATTTTGTGTATTTTATATGCAAATCAAAACTACTTGTTTCATTGGGGGAAGGTACAATTAAGTTACATTATGTTAAAATGACGGTTGCATACTGTATGTATTAAGGATAGGAGATAAAAATGTATTTGGGCTTTCTTAAAATGTTAAGAAATAAATTTTAAGTAACTGAAACAGAATTCTTTGAACAGTTTGAGTTCAAAAAAAAAAAAAAAAGGAAAAAAGCTGAAGTATACAAAGTATCTAGCATTGATAATTACTATCAATAATATACTATTATACTATAGTTGCCATTTTTTAAATCCAGTTTGTGTAATAATTTGGGATATTTTTATTAACGTTTATATCAAGTTCAATTTTTCAATAATTTGTTGTTATATTGTTGATTTCATATACAAGTACACTCAACAAGTATATTTAAAATTTACAATATGAATGATTTCCCGTGTAAGACCAGTGCCGATGAGTGGAATGGGGGTGGGTGATGGTGATTGGGGAGGGGGGGGGGTTGGATTTTAATGAATGAAAAATAACTCATACCTGTATGTTCAAATACATAACTGCAGTTGTGCTTTTAATGTTGATGTGAGAATAAATCTTGCAATTGTAATCAAACACATACCAAAATAAGTACATACATGTATGTATTAAATGTACGTAAATTTTTCAAATCGCATAAAACCACTGCTTAGAACACTACGTGAATCTACTTGGTGGTCTGTGCTACAGCCCTACCACAACTCGGCGACCGTTACCATACATCGTTGATAAATACATATAGATCTTTGATAGAATTTATTGGTCATTGATACGTGGGTAAAATGATACCAATTGCGTCAATATCTTACTTCACTTTCGAAGTCTTTAAAATTAAGGGTCAAATGTCTTCAGCGAGGTATAATGACGAGATGTCTGTACAAACGTTGGACAAAACATACAGCTGTGTATTCCATTTGGAAGGAAACAAGAACCCCATTGTCCTGTTCACCAGTTTCATTCTTAATTCCAATTTAGGTTTGTGGACCTTCCTATTACTTTTCTCCGACGGTCTTAATCACTTAGTTCTCGACAGAGGGCAATAAAACCTTCTACAGTTTCATTTCAATAAAGTTTACCTTCAATTTATTTCAATTGCAAATCTTTAAGTGGCCGTACGAGACATAGCCTTGGAAATAAAAACCCCAATTTAAAAACCTGGAAAAGATTATTGAAAGGTAAATCTGAGCGTCTCTCCCTCAATACTGCGCGGATAGGCCGCGAGAGGTTTCTCTCTATTAGGCGAGAAAGCTTTCGCTAATACCCCAACTTTAGATAAACAGAACACACCTTTTGGAACTATCTCTCGCGGACGAGCCAGGTATGAGATTTCAGTGAGGTCTTTGTTTGGGGGCAGAGAGAAGAAAAACCTTGTCTGAAGTCCCGGATCACTGCGTTTTTCTTCTTTGAGTTCGCTACATCGTACAACACCTTCCTAGTATTTGGTCCTTATGAATAGGTGTGCATTCAGACTGTGTTCATTTGCTCGATGACACGCTAAATTGCACATTAAACTGATAACTGTGAGCGCGATATCGCTTCATCATGGATCTAATTATTCGGTAAGCTCTTCATTTCATTTGTCTACTTACTTTTTATGTAGTTAATCAAAAGTTTCTATTTTCGTGAAGAATTTATGGATTTTAGCAAAACTTTAATCCTTGCACATTTCTCTGAATATCAGATATAAAATATTAAGACATCTGGAATATTTTATAGGCTTTCTAGGGGGTGTTGCGAATGTGCAGTACCGGGAAGCTTTAAATAGAAGTTGTGACAGCACATCAACTGTCACCGTGTCTAATCAATAGAGAAAATCAACTTCATTTTAACACTTTTAAATTGATTCTTTAAAAAGGCAAAAATAAACCAAAAAACCATCTCAACAGAAAGGGTCGACAACCGTTTAAAATGTTGCCAGTGGACTAAAGATAAAATGCTAAAATACGAAAGTGGTTGTTGACTGTGACTTTTCTTACAGTGTTGTAAAGATTTTTAAAAAAAATCTTTAAAAAGAAATGATTCCTTATAAACAGATGCATTTTAAAAGCAGAATACATGGCTGCGCATC
Source organism: Magallana angulata (assembly GCF_025612915.1). Lineage (NCBI taxonomy): Eukaryota > Metazoa > Mollusca > Bivalvia > Ostreida > Ostreidae > Magallana > Magallana angulata. The sequence continues at coordinate 17,312,674 of NC_069118.1, forward strand.
GGAGCATTTCATGTGCCACGCTTGGCTTGCTACAGGGAGGTAGGGAGACACGGCGTGTGTTAAACTGTCTACTTTCGCGAAAGTTTACGAGTTTCCTATTTTGCATTGTTTGTCATTTTGATGGTAAAAAATGGGTATAATCTTGAAAATTTGTGGCGCATTCTTCTCTTAATTGACTTTCCACATGATGTTTGAGTATATGAAATACCAGTACTCGTGCAGAAATTTCCCGGTGATAAACAAAATTTCTTAGTTTTATTGTGCGTGGAGTATATATTTCACTCTCCATTGACGCTTGCTGGAGTGTGAATTTATACGAGGGAAAATTTGCAGTAAATCAAAAAGATTATAATTAGAAAATTATCAGTTCACTTTCAACAATAGCTGTACCTTGGTCTCTTACGACATTGTAATTTGTTATCATAATAAACTTTAATAGTTGGTTCATCATCCTAGCAGTAAAATATCTGTCTAATGTGATAAAAAAGGATAACCGGTCCCTGATTGCAAGGTACAGGTATGCAAGCATTGATATACATTTATATCAAGGAATGTTGAACACAGAGTGCGCATTAAGTGAAAGCAGGTTATGGTTTTTTGTCTGATAAAAAATACGTAAATATGAAAGTCGACAGTCCATTTTGTACAAAACAGTATTTATGGGCTACAAACCGGTCACTAATCTTTCATTAACACTGGTATAATTTTTTGGTAGAAATCTAAATTTAAGGAATGTTGCCCCCCTCAAGACTGTGCAATGCGTGCACGAAATGTATAAAATTATATATATTTATTGAGCTGATGTAACCAGTTATAGATAAAATTCGGGTGTCAACTCTGTTGTACCCGAATAACTTTAACTAAGGGACACAAAAAGTTCAGGAGGATGTAAAAGTGTAGGCGTCCTATATAAAAGAATACACTCTAACACAAAGTTCAATGTCCAATTTATCGGCATCAGGAAGGAGGTATTTGTTTGTATCGGATGGATTTCACAGCCTTTGTGGTGCGGTGTAACCTTATTACTCCGCATTGCGTGAGGTTTGACCCCACGGTCCACCTCACCCGAAGCATCAGAGAGTTTCCTATTTGTGTCATGTTGTTTCCTTGTGTCGTGTCAATGTGCATTTGCGTAAATTTTCTCTCGTGAAAAGTCTGACAGACAAAGAAATTGTTACATTTTTTTATTAAATCCGATCGGGTTCGGCGTTCTTTGTCACAGAATCTGTAACCTTTATTGGCCAAGTGCAAACACAAGGGTTTTTCATGTTACCATCACAGATGATAAAGATCTCTAGAAATGTATTCTTTTCATTTTTCAATGCGGTTGGTGGCTATGCCTGGTGGGTACCACGAGAACTATCTTTCGACAACCCTGGTATCTTTCAAATCTGTTTTGACTGATCAGAATTGTGTACCCTCGGGATTCATGTGTGAATTTGTCATTCCAAATGTTTTAAGGTCTTCGGTTTACTAAAGTAACTGATGAAGAGATACAGCTAATCAGTTCAACCAAAGCAGATGATATTTTTTTCCGATAAACATGTGTGAACAGCAAAAAAGTTTTCTTTGACATAGAGATCTCAAACTACATTACCATATGTTATTTTGACAGTTGTCTCTAACCTTAGCTGGAACATTCTCATACATTGGGCCCAATCCTTTCACAGAACTTGTAATTGCATATCAAATTTTTGCGTTGCTGCAATGTCTTTAGAACTTTTTTCGATCTCAACTAGAGTTTTCTTTAAAAGGATCTACATTTTTTTTAAATCGACCCATGTTTGAACAGGAGTAACAAGTTGATTTTTGCAACATCTTGTCTCAATATCGTGTAAATAATTCCCGTACCAGGGTCTTACTGAGAAAATTCATAGCGATAAAGTGGATCTGTGTAAAGGTATAAAACTGTGTAATCAGAAATAATTGATGAATTGGATATCTAATCTCCAATCCACCACTCTGATGAGGTCTGATTTATAGATAAGGCCCTAAAACTTGCATTCAAAACTCCAGAAAGAAAACTCAAAGCGCAGATTTTTGTGGTTTTTCTTGTTTCGAGTTCACAGAATACACCTTGATAAAACCTGAAGCAGGGCAAAAGAGGATAGATCTCCGAGTCAATATTTTTATCAGTTTAAGGGAGTCTGCCTAATTCGTGGGCAAACATAGCCATGTCAATTACAAAATTGCGCTTTCTGGGAGAAAGTCAGTCGAACAGGAATCTGCATGACGTCACCAGCAATGGCGTGTATGGTGTTACTGTGATCCGCTCTGACTGGGATTACCCTGGACACACGAATTTATGAAGAGGGTAAATAAATTAAAACCATAGGAAATCTGTCAATAGAGATCCATAATCAATTATCGGAGAAGGGGCCGATGTCGATTCTTTTTTTTTATTTTAAAGTATGCAAAGAGTGAGCTCTTGCCAAAATAAAATAAAACATTCAGACAGCTATAAACAGTTCAGACAACCACAATCTGTAAATCTAAAAACGTGGGCTGTTTTTATTTTTCTTGCGATGATTAACATAAAAAAGTGCGCAATAATTTCACCTGATCAAAAAACGAGAAGTTTTTTTTTTTATGGTCTTTTTTTTTTTTTAATTTCATCATTATTGCGACCTTCTATTCTTGTACAAGTTATTTGAATATATGTAGAAGTTTTGAGTGCATGTATGAATGTGATATTAAAGATTTAATTCGTTTTGGAATCAACTACAACAAAGACAGATGAAACTTACGTTTTTCTGTCCTTTTTTTCTATTGATCTGTTCAACCCAAATTTATTTTACATTTCAAAACATAGGTGTATTTTTTGTTCTCGACTTGTTTTTTTCACAAAAGTTATGATATGTTTTCTTATAATAAGACTTGTCACTTTTATAACACGACTATGAGTTTTTGTGAAACATTCACCCCTAAGAAACAGTCTGAACATCTGTAACATGAAGACCCATAAAAACAATACATTAATCATCCAATCCACTTCAGGAAACAATTTCAAGTGTCTACTTCAATTTCAATCTCTAAAAGTTAATATCCGTAAAAAATAAAATAAATAAAACAGGTGTTTGCGGCCCATCAATCATGTTTTAAAACAAAACATGCCTAGTATAAGAAAAACAAACTTAAAACCTTCGGATAAAATACTAATGTGGCCCAAATAGCCTTAAGGTAGTGTTTTAGTCAGAGCTGGTCAAGATGGCCAAAACGGGATGACAGGTCCGGGAGCGTTCGATTCTACTGACAGTAGATCCATCAATCAGGGGTCAGCCAGATTGTCAAATCGACCGCAGCCTGTGTCACACGTCTCGTGCCTAATTAATAATAATCCTAGTAAGTATGCATGAAAAATCAATCGACCTCGTGCACTGGAGCTGTTAATTACATCAGTGGGCCTATGAATAAGACTATTGTCATTCGAGGAAGTTTGTTTCTGGTGACAGGAGCGGTGTGAACTTGACTCTTTTCTTGTCTGTGTATAGGAATCTCAAGGTAAATTGTGGAAATTAATATCATTGTTGATAAAAGGCAAAGTACAAAGGGGAAAAGAGGTCTGATGAAAATAGTTTATTATGTTATATTAGAAGTCCAGCGACTGATAGTATTTTTCTTTGTGCTGCATATGAATTGTTCGGTTTGGCAAAGAGCCTTCAAAAGAGCTACTTGTTACCTTCTCAATTGTTAATGTATTTATTGTCTCCGTATGTGATAAAAGTCCTGCGTGTTTTTACATTTGGCTGCACTTTAACACTCTCATTCATTACTAACGTATGCAAAACTCTTGAGTATCAGACAAAATAACGAGGAAAACGAATTATAAGTGCGGAGCCAAATTATGGAAATTTTGAAAAAGGAATCCTACTCAAAACTTCAATAAGTCTAGCTTGGTTGACCCTGTGTAGACATCATAAAATAGAAAAATCAAACGCAGTCACGAACTATTACTTCTCTCTAAACCCCTCACAAGATTTAGAGCTGTTTTCATTATCAAATCCCATTCATGGTCTCGTCTTTTCAAATCTTTTATCAGACTTGTCAAAACAGAATGAAAATCTCCCATTTTGAGCGGATTCGTAATCCTTCATAAAATTCGCAATCTACATTTTCATTTTCATAGGCGATTATACCTTCTCAATACATGTGATTTACATATGGACGAATATTTGTTTAATTAACAACCTGTCCCAAGTTCTACCTGATACACGATTTCAATTTTACTTTATGTGCGGTTTGGTTCTCTATTGTGATATCTTGTGTCTCAACCAGGGACAACTTAATAAGATATCCAAACATCCCCGGGTGGTGTTTATGAACCGAAGTCTTTAAAACGCTTATTGACACGGCAAATATTCCTTGTCAACATTTTACTTTTAGGATAACTCGATTATGATTCTGGCAAAGTCACGTGACATGGTTCCATTGAATAGTGTTGTCTTTTAGTGTAACGAGCCCTCTTTCTTTTGGTGTTTGGATTCAGAATCAATTGAATTAGATACATGTACATGGGCTAGATAAATATTGTTAATTAAAGCAGGAGTAACAAATTGTATTTGCCTTTTACCAGCTTTTCATGCCCACGAGTGTCAATTTACAGACAGACTGCAGTATTAGAAAAGAACAATTTGAAAATGTTTCTTTTCACAAACCTTGCCTTGAATCAATATGACACTTTGTGTATACAGTCGTTAATGAACCAATTCACCCACCTGCGTGCTTCGTGCAATACTGTAACAGCGTGATTATATGCTGTTCAGTTTTCTTTTAATGATGTACACGAAGCGTTTAAAGGTTTTTAAAAAGAAAATATAACTAATTTTGTGTCAAGAAAAAATTTCTTTATTTAGAATATTTTATTTCTACAAGTCACAAGTTTGTTTAGGTTCTTCTTCTTTTTTTCTTTTCTTTTTTTTGAACTATTTTTTTTTTCATTTTTATATATATATATATATACATCTTTTCTTTCTTTAAACATATATTACATTTAAGGAAATTAAGCAACTTTTCCTCCCTCGTGATTTTATTCTTTTCACGAGCTACTCCTTATATTATGCAAATGTGTTATATTTATATATAAATCACCCACAAATACAATAATTCTGTCTAACACTCCAATCGTTTTCGGGGTCTTTATGTTTTAATTTTAGTTCCAATGAACTCCTTTTTTATCTCTTTGATGAACCTCAGTGTAGCGAGGCCCCCGTGTCATTGTTTGGGATAATGCTACGCACTCAAGCACGACACTGAGCGATACCTATCTTTGTGTTGCGCTAAGGTGCCTGACTCTATATGCAGAAGTCGGTCCGTCGTAGGCGAGGGCTTCATTCTTCACTAACAGTTCAAGAGATTAGGACGTGTTAGCTTCTTATCCGCACCGAAGAAGGGACAAAAATCTACTTTTTTATGTCTTGGAAGTAGTGAAGAAAATATGCTTTGATATTGGATGTTTTACCGAGTTTTGGGGGAATTTTCGGATTAAATTTTATCATGGAGATAGTTTTTCAAACAGGTAGGTTGCGACAAGGTGTGCTTTTTTTGGTGTCCTATTTAGTTTCAGGTACAGATTTCAAGGGAATATACCTGCTGACGGGTTAAGGTAGCTCATAAATTTTTATTTCCATTTTAATGTCTTAAAAGGAACTTTTTTCGGTGTGAACTGTATTTTTTAATGCACAGACAAATTTACTTTGAATAAAATGAATTTCATATATATGTTTAAAGTATGTTTTTCTAACTAAATACAAAGTAACACTGTTGTTTAGAAGATAGTTAACCTTTGTTCAAATTATTCATTCGTACCTGTTGATATACATAAAAAAGTGTTTTATACACCCCATTAATCATGAAGATGAATGTATATGCAGATAAATATGCACAGAATACAAGAAAGGGGGATATGGAAAAAAAGACAGAGCCCTTGGTGTGTGTGATTACCGGGGTTTGGTATTTATACGGGGGGTTCGTTATAAGTCACTGGGATGACCAGAAAGGCAGGTGATGGTCATTTATCAAGTGTATCCACACATACTTCCGCCGCCTCAACTCACAATTGGGCAATAAATGTTCGGATTGTTTTCCAATAAATTGACTTCCTATTTCAATAGGGCAATAAAACTTTATAATTGTAGTCTCTATGCTAGTCATTTCACAGATTTGATGGTTGCTTCTGTGTACATATGACACGGTCGACCCGCGGCGCTATTGTTGCTAAACTCTTATCGATATACCAATCTAATTAAGATATAAACCCATTATTGAAACTCGATCTAAACAAATTGGCGGTAGCATGAAACAACACATGTATACCGAGTTACTTGAATTTCTGTTTAAGCAAATTTGCCATATTAATTACCTTAAACTCATGAATATTTATAAGCATATGTATTGCCTTTGAGAAAAAAGGAAGCAGAAGAAAGACAAAAAACAGCATAACATTAATTTTTATTTTATCATATTTTTTAAAAATAAATTTGAATTAACTATTTTCATGCCTGATATTTGTGATAAACAAAGACAGAATTGCCCCTCTAAAACTAAAAAAATTAAAACTTTTATGATAACTGAACACCTCATAAAAAGTAATCCATCTTTTGAACAAAATATAAAAAGCTAATATTATTTAATATCATAAAAAATGATCTCGCACGTGTTGTAATTGGAGCATGGCGTTGTATTCAATCTATTAATTACCCGTAGAGTTGATTTTAATAGAGATGGTCTACAAGATAGAATTCATCGACAACTGATAGGGATTTAATCAATCGATATTTTACCTTTTTAGATAAATAATATCACATTGGTTATTTAATAAATCACTGTATATTATCGATTTTTTATTATCACGACAAGGAATTTGACACAAAGTGTTAAAGTTAACAGGTTCATGACAAAAACGCTCTCTTTTGTGAGGAGGTATAGTTATGGTCTGTATAACTATTCATTTTTCTCTATAAAAGGGTACATAGGTATGTAGACGGCTAAATCGGCAATTAGTCGGTAATTTCAGACCAATGATAGTGCTCGCGATTCGATTTTTGACAAAAATTACCCGCGTATCTCTCTGATATTAAGAAATATCTTTTCGATCAAAGTTTACATAATCCCACGACAAAAGAATTTAGAAGAGCGGGTCGATTCAATACCCCCACTCTATTAAATGATAAATTGATATCTCAATGGTGGGGATTCGGTTCGCAGTTCTAAAAGGAACACGGTAAAAAATGTGTCTCGTTATGCAGGGCCAATTATGTTCTGATATTTCAGACGTACAATAAAAAATACATTTTTAAAACTACGAATAGCTGTTTCAAAAGAAAATTACACACTCGAACTGGAAATTAGAAAAAAGTGCCCATTTTATTACAGAAAATGTCGACGGGTAGCAAAAGGGTTTTTCATAAAGAGAGAAATACAAGGCGTGGGTTTTAAATGATGTTGATAGGGGATCTTTTACCCCTATATCAAATGCATAAGACACTTCCAGGTGAAGGAATAAGTACATTTTTGTGGTTTAACGACCAAGAGAAAGTTTTCAGTGCAAACATCAGTAGGGGTCGTTCTATTGTCCGCACAGAAGGGCACAGGACCATTATGAAATATTACACAGGATTTGTGTTTACTTGGGAGTTAGGATCTCGCGTTTGGTCCACAGACTGTGTGTCTAAATGAACTGTGTCACCTTTCTCTTCTACAAACGATAAACAATCACAGGTAGAAATTTGACCGGATCATTTTCTCTCATGGTATTCATATTTTTTTACCGCTTGCATCTGTTTTGCACCTGTTCAGTAAACCGAACGCAGCGCATGTACGAGAGCTCTGGATTAGTTATTTTACCTTATAAGAGGACTTTAGAAGAGAAAAAAATGTTACAGAATATCTTGTAAGTAAGCTTACTTACAACTTGTTAATGCAGATGATTTTTGTATTCAAGTCTTCGGGGTTCTGGTCCGTGTAATACGAATACATTTAAGTTTAGCTACTGGTTTTCTGAAAATCAAGGTTATTATACCAGTATCGACTTTAAATTGATATAAAAATTTGATCGTTTTGATTTAGATATATTACCATTAATTAACTGTTTATCTCATATAAAATTGTATTTACAAAACCAAAATTAATTTTCTTCCGATTGAACGATATGAGATACCCAAAAATTAAAATGTTAAAAAATATACGTAAGCGTTTAAAATTTCGAATTCCGATCAATGTCAAACTTTGATAGAAGAATCTAAATGTTAAAAGAGCCGTGAAGGCCTATATATCTAAAGGTTATTGTGGGTTAAGGGTGGGTAAGGAGGACCAAACATTGCAAAATAAGCCGCTTTCAAGGCTATTCAGCAAGAGCTGGTTTCGAAGACGTAATCATTCCCCGTATATTAACTTATTCTTGTATCTTCTTCATTATCATGTTCTACATCTTTTGTTATCGTTGTGATTGCCAAATGAGATTCCTAGTCACTCATTAGATTAGATATACTGCTGTATTGTCGAATTGACTTCCCCTTGTACCGTGAAAGTTCTATAATTATTATGTCCAAGACCCCAATAAACAGTTTTAATTTAACACAAATTTTTATGTGTTTATTTAATTGTTTGAAACATTATATGGTTGTTAAGGGACAGAGATATGCTAAACGCCCATAGAAGATATAGTTTACTGGAGATAAAAGAAAGCGAAACCTCTTTATATTCTAGCTAATTATTTCCAAAACGAGCCAAACAATGTGTCGCAAGCGCCATATTGGACCAAGTTTGAATAAGGGGACAATTTTAACTGAGGGAGATTTCACGCTAAATCACGCTCGGTTGCTCTTGTGATATCGCCATTTTGGTGACGATAATGTGAAGACATCCTTTGTTCGCAGAAATTTAAAGAAAAAAATCTTTCTCCTTTTGTGCCGTCTGTGTTATGTGGGTTTTTTTTTTTTATTTGAAAAGGGTTTTTTTGTATATATTTGAGGGAAATTATTATCAGTCGCACATCAAACATATTATGTTTATCCTCTTTCAAAGACGGTGACACCCTGGGTTTAGTATGAAAAAAATCTTAATCCAATGATAATTCCTTTTCTATCAAAATTGAAGGAGTTTGTAATCTAAAACTAGTCAAAGATGTATGCAATGTTTACCTCAAAAATGTCGTTTGACTAGAAACTAAAGTAAATAAAGCACTTTAATTCTAATGATAATGAAGAGCTTTGTTATAAGTTATTCCCTTTATCTCTATCAAAGAATATTTGATGAATTGCAATCAGCCCCCTTTCTTTCACCATCAGTATGTATTTTTACCTATCTATCCAAATTCAGGCCTCTTTTTACGCCAAAAGTGAAACGCAATTGTGCTTCCATCCCACTTCTAGGCCGTTGTGGCTTTGAAATGTCTTGCAAAACTTGTTTCAGTGTGAATTTCTTTAATTTAAGTCTCCGAAGTACTAGACTAAGTACATGTATGCGATGTTTATATCGTCTTATTTATTTTTCGTTTGTTGGAAAGACGTCACATTTGGTGTCAAGGGCTTTTCTTCTACATGTCTATTTAGAGATCCTTATAAAACTGTTTAATCTCTGTACCAATGTCGTGGATTAAGAACGCTGCAAGGAAGGCTCTCCCCATGTAAACACAGGACCCGGCCCGAATTTTGTTGGGTTTAAATTGCGTCTTTTGAAGTATAATTGTGACTAAATTAATCAGCTATTCGCCAGCCCACGGACTACCACCCATACAAAGAAATTCAATTTTCTGTCGAACATCTTCGATTTTGAAATCAGTTTGATTTGGTAAGATTAAATTGTTCTTGTTTGCTTAACATCTCAAGCCCGTTTTAGATTAAAATCAACAAAGATGGTCTCTGTGTCCCAAATCTTATCGCTGTATAAAACAAAATCCTATATAATAGCAAAGACGCATGCATTGAGACAGTTTCGGTGCGTATTATACAGAACTAAAGTTACTTGGCCAGACACATCAATCATCAGTAAAATTTCATCATTAATGTTTTAATGTCTTTTTATGTCTTTTTTATTTACTCCCCATCGATTAAAGTCCAATAAATCTAAAACCTTCCACTTTGGTCTTCTTTTGTTACAAAGTAACGAAATTGTAACAAATTATGAAAAAAAAGATGTGTTTTCTTCATTTGGAAGGCACCAGTATACCTGTTTTTATACATGTACCCATTAAAACCTGTATGTTTGTAAGAAATAGCAAAATAAAACCCCATGCAAGCTCTTCCAACCTTGATTTACGATCTAGTACTTCAAATATTTTTGTGATTATTTTGAGTTCGTTCAAAACAAATACATGTAACATAGGCGTCGGAACCGGGGGGGGGGGGGGGGGGGGGCTAGGGGGGGGCTTAGCCCCCCCCCCCCCACTTTTTTTGCAAATTTATACCTAACCATTAGAAACATAGCATGATAGAGGGTTCAGCCCCCCCCCCCCACACTTTTTCTCGCAGGAAAGATTATTGTTCCTAAATTTACCTTGAAAGATTGAAAAGTTGGATTCAGAAGCATACTAACCCTAACCCCCCCCCCCCCCCCCCCCCCCCCCCCACGGATTAGGATTTCCATGATATTGGGAATTACTTTTTTCTCAATATTTCTGAGGATTAGTCTAGCCCCGCCACTTTCAACTTGCTTCCGACGCCTATGTGTAAGCCATGGACAAATGTGTAGAATACAGTTGGTCTTATTGTACAAGTTGCACTATTGGGACGCAAGGGAGTGGTGCAAGACAATTACAACAGCCGGCATATAAACTCAGCTGTGGTGCATCTCATATAACCAAAAATTAATAACTCTGTAAAAATTATGACTCATGTGTCATTTAAATAAACAAAAACATCTGGACCCCTCTTCGATTGGTGAGCTATACAGGTATTGTTATAGTATACATACCTGCTAAAGGTGTATTGACTGAACACTGAATGGCTATGAGATCATCCCTTTGTACAAGATGTTATACGTTTGTTTTAAATCTTTGGCTCTAAGTGCTTTATTAAATACACAGCCATAACTGAACCCAATCGGCGGAAAATCTGTAGGGGAAATATTTCTATCTGTTGAATCTGCTGTTTGAATTTTTAACTTATGCATCATACTTTGAGATTTAAACTAGATTTTGTAGTAGCTTCTCGTATATGTAGTTACTCATTCGGTAACATGGTGTTTTATACCCGATTGTTTGATAATGCGGCCTATAAAGTACTGGGTCGTGTGAAGTCATCATTTACTTAATGCAAGTTTCTTTTGATGTCCGTTATAAAAATCGTTGATGATAGTGGAAAGGAAATGTTGTTGTTGTAATAGTTGATGATGATGACGATGATGATGATGATGATGATGATGATGATGATTTGCTAAAATAACGATGATGAAAATGACGATGACGATAGTTCTAATGATACTTATGATGATTTTTTCCTCTATTTACAGCAGGACTTGCGAACCTCCAGCCGTGGCCTGTCCCATCAGATGTGGTTACTGTATGTGACTTTTGAAGACCTGCTGTGCCTTCGACACCCGAGCTTATCCTGTCATCTGCTGTCTACCCGGGTCAATGTTGATGAATTTCTGATGCCTGCTCGTTTGATTTCTAACACTACGACTGGCATTACCTCCTTAAAACCTGATCTCGAATATCGAAGATCTGCTGGGAATCGAACAAAAAACGTTACAAGTGTATCTTCACAGGGGATCGCCGTTCAGGGAGACAATTGTGAAACCAATTGGGAGCACATTCACGCGCTAAAGAAAACAATTGACAGCGATTGGTTCACCGATAAGAAGCGAGAAGACAATATTTCAACTTCTTATCCGATCTCAAACAGACAGAGTCTTGAAAGCAGTGATAGGGATCTAAATGGGAGAACAATACACCAAACCAACTGTTCGGCTCGTTTAAACACCATGGCCTTAAGTCGTGTTCAACAGAGCAGCCGTGTACGCGAAACAATGAGAGATTACAGTGCTGACCAAGTCGCAAAAAATAAACCCAAGTGCTTTAAATATCCTAATCCTCGCCGGGATAAATCTAGCACTTCAGCTGACGTTTCCCAACATGGATTTCCGCCTCGGACTAACGGCTGTGTCTCTCGGTCAAATCAGATCAACCATCCGGACAATAGGCGGACAACCCGCGCTAATCCGGATTTAGGCATTACGGGTTCGTATTCGCAGTCCCCTGATGGATTGTTTGCAAATAATAACCGTGTGGGCAGCGAACAAAGACTAACACAGCGTAACTTAACTGAGAAAAACACGCGATCTCAACCAAGACCCTCCACTCATGAAAAGGCGATGCAAGAGAACAAGTGTAGAGGGAACCGAACCCAGTGTTGGGTGGAGGAGGAGAACTTTCGCCCTCCACCGAAAGAAAAAAGAATTCTTGGCAGGCAGGCGGAGAGAATGCTGCTGAAAAAGAGAGAGGGACAAGCTGTGAAATGTTCAAAAGATGTTTCTAATGTTAGGAGTACTGCTATCAGACCGACAGAGCTATTCGCGTCAAGGGGTAAAAGTGCTGGGGAATTAAAACGCTCTGCCGGACCTCCCACCCCGAGGAGTGAAACTGCCACTACACCGGACAGCTCCCGGAGGCCTAAGAAACTATGTGTTTTTCAACCCAAACAGTCTGAAGCTACCCCGGTTGTTAGTCCGGATTCTGGATTGGATCATACAATTCTCTCGGATTCTTTCGACCATGTGCTGTCTATTGAAGCGCAGTTTGACGATCCAGTGCAACAAAACGAAATGGTGCGTTCGAATTCCACAGACTCGTCACCCGTCACAATATCAAGCGGATACGAAAGTGATTCTATTCAGACTTGTGAGGCGGAGATTGACAAAATATTCGTGAACAATAAATCAAGGATAGGGAATATTACCAACGTATCGTCCGTCACGGCTTTTCCCAATCCCTCGTTACACGCTAGTGCAATGGACCTTTCGTCCACCATTTTTCAATCCGTCCCCCTCCCATTAGGTGCTGATCCTGGTTCTGAGAAGTTAAACCAGTCATTTGTTAGTTCAGTGTCGCGAACTCCAGAAAAGCCTACTGGAGTTCTAGACCGGTCTTTCCAAATCCCAGACAAGTCTTCGGTTAGAAATATCCGAGCCACAGAAACTGATTTTAATTCGTTACCAATTTTCCCTCGTGGTCAAAACGAACCTACTGCGGCTCGATTCTCTCCTGTTCAGCGAAATAACCACAAACTTACAAAAGTGGCGAGGTCTATGTTTGAAATTATTAACGATTTGCAAGAGGAAGAAAATTTAAAAGCCAATGCTAATAACAAAAAGAAGTGCAAGAAAGTCAAACGTGCGGACCCAATTCGATCTGAAAATGCCAGTGTCATCAAAAACAATTTTCAAAGAGGTTCAGCGGAATCACTGAACGAAAGCAGATTGTGTATTTCGGAGGAATCTATTAGTAGCAGGGATAAAATAGACGCCTCTCGGGGTGTTAATGCGAAATCCGATTGTGTCCCCGTTCATACCCCCGGCGTTAAAAGTGAGCCTATTGTAAATGAGAATAATGAGGACGTTCAATCAGAACGCCACACAGATACCTTGTTACAGTTGCCCCCAACAATTGAGTGTCAATCTCCCTTGAGCAGCAATAATAGCTCAATCCGGGAGTCTTCCAGCCACCCGGTGTCTTCAAGTGTTTTCGTTTCGCGAGCACCTTGTACAGTAAACAAGGCGGAGATTCAAGATCCTATTCCAAAAGCCTCCTTTGCGCAGCAGGAGAGAACCAACGACCTTTCACCCCAGGTCCAGCCCGGCACTTTAGTTGTCAAGTGTTTACGCAGGCCATTAGGCGCGCACAGTTCAGACTTTCGAGCTAACGACCTCCCACATTCGTCTTCTGCATGTTTCTATGAAGAATACGAAGGATCTCCGAGTGTTCAGCCGTCGACATCTGGTCATCAGCAAGTTCCACCTGCTGAATTTTCGCATTTCCATTTCCAATCTCCTCCATCTGTGGTCAACCACAATGTTCCTCATCCAGATTCAGGACGCCTGATTGTATTCGACAATGGGGTCACGCCGTATGCCACAGCCCGAATTCCCGGATGTTGCACCCCAAAACGGGACGAAAAACTGGACGATCATGTTTATGAAACGATTCCAGGTGATGAGTTTCTCTATGAGGAACTTATGCGCATGCGTGCGATGGGATTACTTTCAAAACGGTTACGTAAGGTTCCCGATATGCCCGGACATTTTATACCATACGAAGCACCCGAGCTTCCAGCCCGCAATATGAACAATACACCCCGTCGAAACGACCAGTTTGTTGTCCTGAGGGAAGCGCGTCAGAACCCAGCAATCCATACTCCGCCCCCTCCCTGGCGATCTGTGGAACACGTTCGTAATGGCTCCACGTCGTGGGACGGGTATTCCTACCCCTATAACGAGGGCCCACCTAGATACTTCACGAAATGGACGCCCAGTGACCTCCTTAGTTATGTGGACGGGATCAGACAGCCAGCGCCAAAGAGGAGGGAGAACTTTTACCTTCTGCTGAACAATAAACAGAAGCGCGCCGATTTCTCAGAATCCCTTGAAATCGAAACTAAGCTAAAAAATATGGGACTTCTTTGGGGTGATCGAACCCCTAACCATGGACCCGAGTCTGAAAGAGCGCCCTCTATCGAGATGTCAGGGGATTCTGGACAAACGTTTTTGCAATCAACATACGTATAGAATAGTACTGTGTGTTACAATCATTTGTTTTTGTGCCATAAAAAGACAACAACTAAACATCAAGTGCAAAAAAGTAGTGCTACAGTCATCTGTTGATCATATATTTATATTTTATACCTTTCTGTTATTTTACTTTGCAAATCCAATTCACCAATTAATGAGAAGGAATTTTTGATGTTAATTATATACTGTAACACTGCCCTTCAGACAAAAAATCCATGATTTTCCTTGCTGTGTAGTTTCATCCATGATGGAATAATGCAATATTCTTTATTTTTTTTTACTTTTATAATAAAGAGAAATCAATTATAATCTGCGAGTTCCTTTTTAAAGCGCTAAGCATAGCTCAGCGCTTTATTGTTGTTAGACTTCTATTTCCGGTGCAAGGAATAACTGCCCTCTATGAGCAGAAATATACATCATTTAAACTGGTAAGAGGAATAGGGAACCAGTTATCTGGGTGACGGAAATGGCCGAGTAGATAGTGATACGATTGGTTTGCGGGGCTTACGTACATCAGCACGGGATGCTACGCAGTGATGAAAAAATATATAGTGCGTATTCAGAAGCTAAAATATAGAAAACATAAAATCGATTCTTTGCAAGAAAATTTCAAAAACTGTGATAAATAACTGTTCAAAAGGTATAATTTGTGATTTTAACATATCTTTTTTCAGGCAAGTATCCATATACAAGTCTTGTTCAGCTTTAATTCACATCATCTTCAGAAAGTAACATATATTTAAAGAAATCTGGCCTTCAATACTTTAAATTGATATTCATTAAACATAAACCAAAATTTCAATAAGGCTCATTTCCGCCTACGCTTGCACACAGTAAATTTTCTTAGAACCAAGCTGGGTTAGCGCTTTTCAGTACTTTCAGTACTTTGATTTTTTACTGAATCAAACATACATTTACAAGAGATGGTACTAAAGTATTTAATAAACTCACTGCATAGCAATGTGTTGTGTGACTATCAATAAGAATTCCGACAACTACCGCATGTTCTGTTGAATAAATTGAAATCAACCAGATCAAGTAATCATCAAAAACAGTAAAACACGGTTATAGCGAAGTGCTAGGGACGAGCAGTTTTAATTCGATTTAACCGTAATTCGTTAAATACAATATTATTCATATCACATCTTCAGATAAAAGAAATTAAACTGATATCACTGTAGACGTGATTCGTTGATTTCGTGACAAGCGGGTTCGATGTAACCATGTTTTACTGCAGAACTTCGGTTTAAATTATTTCTACAACATTATACATTTTATGTAACACATATATAAATGCAGTTCGTGAAGTTTCAAACTTCGCCGGTCGAGTAATCATAATGCTATGTGTAACTTGTCGAAAAGAATCTATACTATTAAGCAATAAAATTAACACACTTATTCAAGGTCTTTTACGTTCTCTACATTTCATTCAACCACGATAAAGGGCATTATTTGCCTCTAGGATTTCTTTATTTTACATGTATTAACATATTCTGTCGAGTGGCGGAAAAATTACATGGAATTACATGAATGTATATATGTAAAACAGTAACAAAGTTAATCCTTATGAAAATATGCATGTAGAGTAACACGCTAAGCCAAAACATAATAGATAATAACATATATATACATGGAGCTCATGAACACGTGCCGTTAATTAACATATGCTAATTAGTGTGTTGGTCTGACTGTGTGTATTGCCAATTCTGCTAGTTTCTCAGGAAGATTACTAAGGAAGTTAATCCTGAACTAAATTAACTGCTGATCACTGGAATCGCGGATTAGGATAATCTGCATGGGAAACGAAACGATTTAGCACTTCTCAGGCACCGCAAGCCAAAATGCGCAGATACAATAACAGACCCGGACCCAAAACAATGGGGGCTAATCCCCATCGACTCAGCACAGAATGACTGTACCCAGTGGTACACCAACGCAAAGATGTTGAAATTTTGACTGTATAAATAGTTGTAAGGGTTAAGCTGTTCTATAAATAACAAATTACAGTTTTGCGTGCACGGTACATTTTTTTTCCTATCCATAGCCGCTTAAGAAAAAGATGGATGGCTATTGTTGCAATGATAAGACTATGTACGTTGAACGTTGACAAAAGTAATGGTTT
The DNA here is from genome assembly GCF_025612915.1 of Magallana angulata. Classification (NCBI taxonomy): domain Eukaryota; kingdom Metazoa; phylum Mollusca; class Bivalvia; order Ostreida; family Ostreidae; genus Magallana; species Magallana angulata. Next base: position 17,329,517 of record NC_069118.1, read on the forward strand.
CTTTCAAGTGTTAACTTGAGATGTCATCAACGCTTTCGCTTGGAAAAATATAGGATATATAATACTGGAGTGACTGTCAAGTAGGACATACGTATTGAAATCATGTTCATGTTCCACATTTTTAGACGTGCAGCAAAATTTAATTTTGTGAAAAAGTTCTGCATATATATGTAACATGACAAGCTGATAATGAAACAAAACCCGATATATGATTTAGTATTTCCAACGCTAAAACCTTTCCGATTGTCACTTTCATCTAAGAAACCCACGTATCTCAGTTACTATGGTTATCATATTCATTTCGTCAGATGCATTATATGACCCACCCACCCCTTTTAATAAGTCACTCTTCCACATATGGAATAACATCGAATTAAAATTCCTATAGGAATTTTTCTTTCAGTAAGAATGTTCGATGTATCTTCTATATAGGAAAATATTCTCCCGTATGAGTTGTCATTTTCCTATGCTATACGGTATAAATTTTTAAGTGAATATCTCATCTGTTTTGCGAGACCCATTTATACATTACTATACGTCCATTGTACGATTATTAACTAAATATATCAAACTTTTTCTGGGCTAAGACGTCATATGTTTAAGCTCGACCATGGTCAACTATTTATGTTCGTATCTAAGACTTTAAAATTATCTGCGAAGTACAAGCGTAGTACGGGGGAAATAATAGTTATCTTTAAATGTATACTTTCATAATAATGTTTAAAACTAATAACGTTTATCAAGACATTTTTTGTCTTTTATAAATTTTTCCCCTTGGGATATTTCAGATACCCGAATCTGTTGTGTTTTATCAAATAACGTCATGGTGATTGCTCTGTAGTTTTGGTTTTTTGGTGGTTTTTTTTTTATAATTATATGCAAAATGTACCGATACAGTTGAATTTTACGCAAAAACTGATTTGTCCAAGTGTATAGAACTTGCAGTACAATCCACTTCTAATGTACTTGTCTATTCTAAAAGTATGCGGATTAAAATTATTCTTCATTACTTTTAGAAATCCTTTTTTGCAAATAATTAATACAAAAATTAAGTTAGAGATGGTGTCTTCTAGTACCTCCAAATCTGAAACGTTCAATCAATGAGACTTTTACGAATTTCAATGTTTATTTTCTTTCCAACTTGTTTAATAACATGAACAATAAGACAACAACTATAATCTATATCTAATAAATACATGTAGTACTATTAAAGCATACACTCTTTGTGTAAATATGTACGTACTACATCAACTTGACAAGAAGCTTTGCTTTTGCCAATATCTACAGCATGCTTATACATGTAGCACAATCTGCTAAAGTTGTAAAAATGAAATTTTAAAGGGGAAAAAACCCACATCTTTCCATTCCCCTGCTTGAAGTAATGTACTCTGGCAAAATCCATTGCTTGTTTGGCAAGCTTTTGCATTGTTCATGATGACAACTCCAAAAATTAACAATCACAAAATATCAAGAATTATGTCTCTGATTTTTTTCTTGATGATTTCTGCCTTGAAGTGGAGGTCTAAAAGTCAAAATTTATTTCCAATTAACAAATACCAATGTACAAGGGGAATATCAACACTTTTGACACTGTTTATTTTCCCAATTTTTTTTTTCTTTAACTTATTAAATATGGAAAATCTTTCACTAACCATTAAAAACAGTTTTTCATACTGAACTGACCTTGCGTCCATAGATTCTCTTGGCCTCAGATCTCTCGCTGTCCTCTATCTTCTTGTCATCCAACATCTCCAGCTTTGGAAAATGGGCAATAACAAAATGTCTGGAAAAAAGAGTCAGGTGTAAATTTTTGAAATGACAAAATGTATGGGTGTTTTGTTGTTGTTTTAATTAAGTCCACGATTCCACTGTTTTGCATTAAATCTCAAACACTATTTATTGTTTTAACTTCATAATAGTTCAAAACTGTCTGCAAAATAAAAAGGGAAGATTTTAAAATATGTGAGTGTTGCTTCTCGTGATTTTACGCGGATATTATTCCCTTGGGTTTAATAAGGAATCTACAGTATCTTAAATTGATGAAACCAGACAATTACTACATTACCAGACAATCATGTTCCTCTGACATCACCATTCAACAACTAACCTCCTTTCTACCCAATTCCTGAAAATTAGCATCTTATACCTATAGTCTGCATACTGCTGATACGTTCCTCCGTTGAAGTAGCTGGGAGCTGCCTCATTGTTCATCATGGACAGATATTTGAGGTTTGGACAGGACTTACATAGGGTGGAGATAAACAGACCTGAGAATATGTTTCATTTCAATGAACTTTAAAATATATCATTATCAATACTGTTAGTATATCATTATCAATACTGTTAGTATATCATTAATCACTGATAAAACTTGATTTTATCGTTTAATAAAAACACTGAATGTATCTGTTATCTTCAATAAGATAACTTCAAAAATCAGGTAAAGATTATACATAATAATTCATCATATAGTGTTATTCATGTTCAAATGATAAAAAGGAAGTGCTTTTTTCATTGTTTTGATTAAGTTTGTTTATAATTTGTGATCAAACTGGACTTTAAAACTCTAAAAGGATATGTACAGAAGCTGTTAATCAACTAGTCTGAATAGATGCCTTAGAAAACATAAAAACATTCATACCATTGATGATCCTATTAACATAAAAATGTTCCATAGTCAATGAAACATCAAAATATTTCATTATCAAGGAACAAACGGGGAAAGAGATCAAAGTGTAAATTACAAATTCTCTATATTAAATCTGAGATTGGTAAAGCTTTAAATATTTAACGTATACATGTATGTATTTCTGCAATTCTACAATAAAGTGATTATACATGTATGTTTTGATAATTCGTCGTACCCAGATTTTTTATTTTGTTGTGGTTCACCCACAAAGTCTGCAGATTTGGAGCAGCTGCTATCTTCACATGGGATTCAATGCTGTTGTGATCTAGCACTAGGCAGGTTAGCTGAGGAAAGTCTAATAGGAATCGCAAGTCTCTGCAAGCTTGTTAAGGTGCTGGTAAACAGGTAAATCATACATGCATTATCAAAGATAAAAATATATCAATGCATGTCTAGTTGATACAGTTTCCTGCCAAAATTCACCCAAAACCTAAATATTCTATAGTAAATAATACATAAATTATGTAAATAATAAATACATATTTTTCTATGATAGTTACGGTAGATCATTAATCAGGTTATATTTTAAATCGGTTGAGGTTAAAAGGATACGAAATCTTGTTATGAGTCAGATCTATTTCTTGTAAAGATTCACCCTCCCTCGTAACGAGCTCTTCGGGAATACTGTCCAAATCCTGAATACCGTATAAAAAGATTACTATTAATCTATTAAATCCGTACATTATTGACAGCTGTGGCATAACAGACCCATAACTGTATACAATATATCATGAAACAAGTAAGAAAATATGTAATTAAAAAAAAAGACTTTTAAACTGTACCTGAAACGCAAGACTTTTTCGCATTTTCATGTCACCAGTTGCTATTGCATAATGTCAGCCTCATCTGCAATGTCACATCATCATTAATATTGTATAATACCATTGTATAATAAATTAGCTCAGTTCAAGGGTAATTCTTCTTCTCATCTACCCATACCTACACATGAGTTTCTCTCAATTATTTCACGAGCAGTTTCAGTTTGTTAATAACTCACGTTTTCAGTTGTAAGCCATTTTGAACATCACATGACTTCTCCAATGCCACAAAGAGAGATAACTCATATTCAAGGACTATCAATTATGAATCAAAGTACTAAAACGTCTTCAAGATATAATGGAGTCATTGGACCAGACATGAATAATGTCATTAATGTCTCTGGTTGGACCAAACGGCTATTTTTAAATTTTTTTTACACATTTTATTTTTCACTTTCACACTTGGCTGTCATTTACTTACCAGCAAGTGTTTTCATACTACGCTAGCCTACATAAATCCCAATTTGAAACCAGATTATTACATGTATTGCTTCACATAACCAGTCAAGGAATAAATAGTGCATTGCCCATAGTCTACATTTGATCTCTCTGGCTGAGTTCTCAATTACAATTTTTCCTTTATATTTTCATCTCAAGGTAATATTCATTTAAGAAATATTGACAGGAACTAGAGAGAAAATGCTTTTTGCTCACCTATCTTTGGTGCTCTAGTATACACTATTCAAAAAAATAGTTTCAAGTCAATCAAAGAAATTCTGTAATCTCCATATATATTTTAAAATTATTAAAAGTAGGTAAATTTGATGATGTAACACACCCGACTAATATAGAAAAAAAGACAAAGCACATCCAAGAAATATTCTTTTTAAAATTTTAATTTAACAAACATCCATCATCAGGAACAATAGCTCTATGTACATTTACATGAAATGTTCTGTTTTTTAATCCATACACATGAAGATAAGCCAAAGCTCTATCGATTCTGTGGCGGGGTCCAGCTTTCAATCTTTGTGCGGGTGGTGCTGTAAGGGACATACTCATCAGGCGTCGCAGACAAGTTCTCTTCATGCTCCATCATCCACTTTTTTTGCTCTGGGGGCTTCTCCACAGGAGTTTGATCTGTTATGTAGTGCATCCAGCGATGCCTGAAAAATAAACAGCAGGCACATCAATTGTAAACAAGACTACTATTTTTAAAAAATATTTTAAAATCATATCAATTGTACAATACAGTGTGAACATGCTTATAACAAAGTGCCAGGGATGGGCAATTTTGCTTCGTTATAAGCGAAAATCTTTATATCAGTCCAGTTCATAACATGCACAAAAGTCCCTGGGAATAAAAACCACTTTGTTGTAAGCATCAACTCATTATAACTGTGTTCCCTATGTAAAACGTGGTCAAACCACAACATCTGTTTTGGAAGTGTCAATGAATATTTAGGCTATAGCTAAGGGCTTTCAGAAACACAACTACATGTCATGAAGAGAGCTAAATAAACCATTTTCAATCTTCAATAAAATTTATGGTATCAAGAAAAACAATCTTGAAGATAGGAGGATAACCTCTGTTTCAGAACCAATACCTGGTCTAATATACAATAAGTTAAACAACTTGTTTTCGTCAAGTTAGAGGAGATGAATCCACCAAATAACATTTGACATGAATGTTTATTTCTGGAGAGAGTATTGAAGAGAAAAGTTTTGTTTTAAACGAGGCCCTCCAAAAATAAGCTATTTCTCAAGAAAAATCACATCACGTCAAATGCTTCACCAAAGAAAGATGTCATTGCCACATTTGAGAAAGAAATAACTCCATTCTAAACAAATTGGGTTAAATTCTTCTAGAATATTTTTAATTGAAATGGCACTTAAAAGAAAGTGAACTCATTTAAAAATATCCCAGTCTGTCTAATTTTCACATAAAGACTACAATAAAAGATTATTTTTTCTCCATAGATTTGATCAGACACTGTAACAGTTACATGCATATACATGTACTTATGACAAGAAAAAAAAAATACCTACCATTCTGGTGGAATCTGACTTGCATCATAATTGAAATTCTTCTTATCTGCAAATCTTACCCACCGATTCTTACCTAAAAGTATTAGATCAATGCATGTTTATTTTAGTACAAATGACTTATGTCCTAGAATTTCTCCAACAAATTGACATAAGGTGGGAACTTTTGGTTGCAATATTGCATAGCTACCGGTACATATCTAAAGGAGATTTTGTCTTATAAATATTAAGAATACAATAATACATTTATTCATTTGGTCACTTACCAAAAAAGTATCTGTTGTTTTCATAGTATCTGTTGCCAAACTTATCCACTCCTTTGAGGTCACCAAACTTCAGATCATCAGTTCTACAATTACAAAACAAATATAAGATATTGAAATATATCATTTTGATATATCTAGTAGTGCATCAGCCCTGATACAAATTTTTTTTTAAATTTTAGGTGAGACAGAACCAGAAAATAAGGTGTATCTAACCCCCCTACTAGCCGAAATATCTCTGTCTTAAGTCAACGCCAATGGATACCCCCCGTAAACTTAAATTACAAAATTCTCCTTTTGCTATGCAATGCATGTACATGATGTATCAAAACAAACTGTGTATGAAATAACCATGAAAAAAAGATAAGTACATTAATATACTTTTTACATACAGGTAATCAAGTTGAATCTGATTGGTCAAGAAATATTTGATAAGAGTCTCCTTCTGAATAACTAATTCACAGCCTCAAAGGTGATAAAACCATACAGCAACTAGCTGGCAACATCAAATAATGTTTGCAGTCTTTCACATTCAGTGTGAGATTGTGAAGAGCAGACCATTTAGATTGTCAGCGCCAGATAGCTGTACACATAGCTCAGTTGGGAGAGCACTAGACTATCTAGGGAATCAGCTGGCCTGTGTTTGAATTCCAGTTTGGTCTTCATTATTTCTTTTATACCTTTACATTGTAATATTTACATTTACAAATATGCTTCCTATCCTGTTCCTATAGAATAGCGTAAACGTTCAATTCTGTGTGAACTTTTTCACAACGTCACAATGATAATCGCTCGTGTTTTTGTTTGACGGTTATAATATTGTAAACGTAAAAACATTGTTATATTAACGATTCTGAACAATTTGCCATTCTTAAACGTTAATATAATTAATAAACAGCAATGTCAAAAAGTTGGTTCAAAGATCAATTCTACTAAGAAACCCTTCGGGCTTCATAGGATTTAATTACATGACCAACCAAGTTCATATCCCGTTGAACTTTTTAAATTGCTGTTTATGTCTTAAATATACTTAAGAAATAAAGTACGAGTTTTCGTGAATGTTGCAGAATAACCTCTGAGGTCGAGAAATGTTGTTCTGAAATATAAAAGCCAAGGCGTTAGCCGAGGCTTTTATATTTCAAACAACATTTTCAGACCGAGGAGGTTATCCTGCAACATTCACGATAACAAGAACTTTATTTCTATTCTACTAACAGCCCAGTATTCCTACAGATCGTTTTTCCTATAGAGAGACGATCTAGGTCATTTTGACGGCTGTTCTGTGTAACCCCAACGGTTTTGATAGTAATGTTTACATGTGTATCGACATTGGTATCGATCAAAGGAATCACATGCAGATGACAGACTTTTTCTTAGGATTTTAATACTCTTCACTTATTAATAAAATATCTTTGAATCACATTCCTAATATTTTAAGAGCAATTTAATACGATTATTACTACTACACGTTATATATTTTATGTAAAAACACGCAGTGAAAATTTGCTAGGGAGGTCCTAGGAACAGCCGCATTGATATCTTAAAAATAAAAAATTGAGGCAATACACATTGTTTTTAACTGGAACTAACACGTGAAATTGACATGGTTTGAAAACTTTATACGGTTTGAAGTTGTACTTCCAAGATCAGTGCGAGACAGATAGGTTTTTCTGATCTGATAATTTACTGATGACGTTTGTGGTATTTTGGAGAATAATGTCCACGGCATCTCTTTGATCTCAGCAATAACTGTAGTAGAAATGTGTATATATGCATCATTTGGTGTCATGACCTACATAAATCTCCAAAACTCTTGCCAATAGAAAGAACTTGGAATGTGTAACTTCGAAGGCAAAGATTATCTAGGGGAAAAGAATTGACAGAAAGGTCAAATACATGGCAGCTGCCAGAAGGTTTAGTTGGTAGTGCATCTGACTAGAGATTAAAGGGGGCCCAGGTGCAAATCCTTGTCTGGTCTAATTAGACTGGGTCTGTGCAAAATTGGCTTTGGTGGAAAACAGTTTTCTATGTTACCCTTCCTAAATTAGTATTATCATTTTTGCATGATCATTATACAAATTGGGAAATAATATTTTATCATGAAAGATTCAGAAAGGAAAGAATACAAAGTGCCAGAAAAAAATTAACTTGACAAAGACGTCAACATCGTCAATGTTCATTGGATTTCTATCCGATGAATCTAGGAAAACATCATGTGGATCCCTTACGAAACTATCAACCTTTATCTTTCACTCACAGTTTGCGTTGGGTAAGTGATCTTATACAGAAAATATCTTACACAATTTAGAGCAAATTCGAGTCGTGAAGCGAACATTGATAAATCACAAAAGTTGCATTAATAACTTACAACCAAAATATCCTCAACGATCTTCTGATTCCACCATTGGCCTGGATTATTTTTCTAAGATTAGCAAACGATTCTAGCGCTGTAGGCATTGCTGGTGTTAGCGATCCGATGTTGACGGAGGTCGCTTTTATTTTTCAACAATAACAGTCTCGGGCTGCCTGAAAAAAAAAATACAAGATAAATTCTAAAACAATATACTATGAACATTTACTATTTATTATTCCCCCATCAAACCTACTATTCGCTTTATTTCATCATCAATATTTTTTCATCACTGATGATTTAGTCGGTTACTTGATGTTTCGCTCCCTTGAGATTTCGGATTTCATTCAACCATTTCATCGCGTCTTTTATGATATTAGGTTAAAATGTAGTAACCTGGCAAGTAAATATCAAAATCGTTAAAAAGCCAGAAAAACGTAATGATAATTGAAGCAAAAAATAATATCGCCGCCCTGATATGTTCTCAGGAGCCTTTATATGGCTGGTTTTGCAAAAAAAAAAAAATTAAAAGTACATTTGTGATATTTAGGGTTTTCCGTTTTTCAACGGAAAACCCTTCTGTTATTCTACTGTTTCTTATTATTATTTTTTTTTTTTTCCCGCAAATTTTGTGCACGAGATTTCTCGAACATTTTTTGTATGATTGCTATGAAACTTTCAGGGTATGTAGATGATATTAATATCTCTAGACGTTTTTTTCAAATTTTTAAAATTCACTTCCGGTTATGAGTTATTGCCCTTTAATTGAAAATTGGGGGGTCTTTTGTCCAGAGTTGATCTCGGGAACTACAGATGATAGATGCATGAAATTTGGCGAAATTGTCGGTAACATTTTATAGTTTTGCTGGCATGAAAATTTTGGTAATTTCTTTGTTAGTTTTTGAGCTATTTGTCGCCAAAGTTTAAGATTTTTTCGGGGCTGAAATTTTGTTGCTTTTTGTATTATAACCTTTAAACTAAAAATATTTTGTTAATACATATAGAACAAAAGTTGTTTAGAATAACGAGAGCTTTTATTTAAAATTAAGAAAAAAGGGCTGGCCCCTATAATTAGGGGTCAGCAGCTCATACACGTATTTTTCTGATAGCAAAAATCGTTATCATTTTATGAAAAAAAATTAATTCAGTTATTGTTAATATATTAAATAATGTCATTTGGTATCAAATTTAAAAAGTTCTGTGCCCTATTTTTTTCAAATTTCATAAAACAAATATGTGTGAATCGTAACGTTACATGAACGAGTTAATTTGTCTACATAGACACACAAGCGAACAAATGCCACTTTAAGGCCCAGGCATATACTGCATTACGTTTTGTTGCGTCTTAGATAAATAGTTGTGATTCAATTTCATTTTTTTCATGTATATCATTTATGAATTCAATGAACACACATTATTTTAACGTTCTATGTGCAACTATTTGTCGGGGCGCCCCTGTTTGTAACCCCCGCGCGCGCGCCGAATGTAAACAGTAACGAACGGCATTGTAGAAAAGAGAGAGCCGTAATGCAGAAGAGAAGTTGTGTATTCTTTCGACGTACAAATGCATTTTCAATTTACTGTGAAACATATGAACATGCACAGGGAACAATACTACATATTTGTTTAAGGAGGATATTTTTCTCGTGTGAATCGTTTACGAGGAAATTCTGACAGCCACACTTCTGTCGACGATCAGCCGTTGATAAGCTACGAGTAATAAAGGGGAAAAGATGGACATTAAAGTGTGTGATTTATGTGGATGTTACTGAAGAAGGTGAGGCTTCTACTCCTTTTAAAGTTTAAAAAAGTTAAAGTTAAAATTTAGTATATAGTATAGATGTACATGTAAGTACGTGCACACTGTTTGTTTTTGTTATGGTGTGGGTGTTTGTTTACTAGGCTAACGTGTAATTTTTACATGTTTCATGGATGTTTAGACTCGCTCGAGGTTCATGGGGGACTGGAAAGGGTAACTGAATTTATCTATTTAAAAAAATAACAGATTGTGAATTTTCAACTCAAAATTAGAAACATATCATATATTCTTGTGCAGAAGACTCCAAATGTAGTCATGAATATCCTGTAGACATAACTTCAAGTAAATAAAATTGTATACTTCAGACTTCAGAGTTAAAACATGACTTTAATATCTTTATGATGCCAATCATTGTATCATTAGAAAGGTTTAGCAGACCAACGGGTACCCGGTACATGTACTTGTACATGTAGGTTACAAGTTACAACTATGCGTACTATTCTACCAGTTCACATAATTTTTCTTGTTTAGCAGTTATGATGTGTATACTTAAATTGTCCTTGTTAATGTTTTAAATGTAATTGTTTATTCTCTTTTTTTAATCTGACTACTGGCAGTACTGGCCTGCGAGCAGTTCTCGTCGAGGACCATTTCTCGCTGGTGCACTGTAACATCATATTTTCGTATATAATTTTATGTGTTGATAAAATGACGTAACAATGCACTGGTGAGAAATGGTACTCGGCGAGAACTGATCGCACGCCAATATTGATTAATTACAGACAAAAACTGAAGGTTGCGCGTGTTATTTTTTATTGAACAACATTGTTTAAAATAATTCTTTATATATGTGATGATCAGACCGGTTTGAATACCAGTGCCAGATAGCTCAGTTGGTAGAGCACCTGACTAGAGATTCAGGGGGCCCAGGTTCAAATCCCGGTTTGGTCCTTCATTATTTCTCCCATCCTGTTACAATATTGGTGTTGTGACCAACCCCTGGAACTAACAGGTTAACTCCTGCCAGGGGTGATCTTCGAGGGTGAAGATCATTTAAGGGGGAAGGAATGTGACGGTCAGACTGGTTTGAATACCGGTGCCAGATACATGTAGCTCAGTTGGTAGAGCACTTGACTAGAGATTCAGAGGGCCAGGTTCGAATCCCAGTTTGTTCCGTCGTTATTTCTCCCATCTTTTACATATACATGTATATCAGATATATGACAGATGATTAAGGGTCATCACATGTTTTGCAAGATGCAATAAGTGTTAAAAACCTTTACTTTACAACACAATACATATAAGTGAATGTTTATGTTTCCTGTTATTATTTGGTGTGGTTTTCTTGACAGTGTCGCATAAACAATTTACCCGCTCCTAAAACACAAACTTTCTTTTTGTGGATTCAGCTTACCGCTGATTGGCTGCTGTTGCAGCAGACAAATAAGATATGCACGCACAAAACACAATGAACTTATCAGAGAATGAGTTGAGTTTATTTCAACTGTTGGAATTTGGGGTTGTTTTTTTTTAAATGTATACTTGTGACAAAACATTGACATACATGTAATGTACCACATTCTGTGAAAAATAATCTATTAAAAATTCTTCATTAAGTTTACTCATACATGTTTTATGCTTATTACACATAGTATTGTTTTTAAAACATGTAATTTATAAGAAAATAAGCAAAAACCCTTGCTAAATTTATTTGCAAAAAAAAACCACAGTAGAATTGATAAAAAATGGTATAACAGAAGCTGATACCAGTACATGTACTTTGACGCTGTTCGGTGGGTAATATTTGTTTGTAATTTACGAATTGAAATATTGACTGTTGCACTACAAGTACGGTAATAAACTCTCTCTCTCTCTCAAACTCTCTCTCTCTCAATTTGATAAGTGTTTATACCTATGAAAATTTTTTAATATTATATTATGACTTGATATGCAAATTTTTGATCTTGTACTGCCTAAATGTTATGTCATGTATTGGGATATGTCATACCTATTACACTGCATGGTCAGTGTATTTTTTCCAGAAATACTATGCATATGTTAATGTAAACACAGCTATTACTAGTACATGTATGTAAACACAGCTAATTATTTTTTTTTTTTATTTCAGCTCAAAACAGACTCTTGTTACCACATGGCTTTTACCGGTACCTGTTGATTCTTGTGGGTCAGCTCCTGAGATTAACCTGTCACCTCTATCCACATGCATATTCCTTGTGTTCTACAGACTATTTACCGGTAATTCAAATTAAATCCGATAATGCATAAACAATAATGGAACTTGAAGAAAGCATCATGCCATGTTGTGGTTTGTGTTTGATAAGAAATTATGAAAACAAAATTAAGGCTGTTTATAAAGAAATTCATAATTGCTGTGAAAATTTGTTTTTCAATAAAAGTATGCAATTATGTTTCCTTTATTTTTTATTTCATAAATTAAGATATTTAGATGTGTTTACATAATTGAAACCCCCCCCCCCCCCCTCTATTTAATTGTCTGCATTAAGATTACATGTAGGATATGTAAATGTACATTTGACTTTGAAATAACATCTGCTATGATAATTACTTTTGAAATGAACAAGAAACAACCTATTTCTACCTTTCTAAGGTATATATGCATAAAAAAAAGTAGAAAAACATGTCAAATTTGAAAAATTTTCATTGAAATCAACTCGATCTGTCTCCAGCTACCTGGGTGTGTTTGAATTTAATTTTAATTTAAGGCAGATGTCTAACTTGTAGGTTGTAACTTACTGTTTTACCATGGTTAGAAGGAGACTAGAAATCAGAATAGATTAGATATTCACTAAATATGATTGTTAGCTTACTTTTTTCATGAAAACAAGAAATCACAAGCAGGACAGCTGTCTATTTGTTAATTAAAATGGTACAAATCATACAATAAACAAATAAAGATCAAATTTTAGAATCATTGATGATTGTTTTCATATGTGTGAGAAATTACTCAAGGAAATTGCCACACGTTTCATAAAATTAGGTAAAACATTTCAAACCATGACTTTTTATGAAAATCAAAAGATTGGGGGGTGGGGGGTATACATGTAAGGGTATTTCTATGTGATGTGAAGCTTTTATCATGATTATATCATGTAGGGGTATGTTGTATTGAATAAGGTTTCTTTTTAAAGGTGGTTGAACAAAAGTTGACCTCTAAAAGGTCAGGTAAAGATGTTTTACTATGGAGAACCCTGTAAATCTGTGTTTACTAAAGGAAATTGGAAATGGTGGGTTCACTTAAATGGCCATATTTTTATTAAACCTCAATGGAATTGGCAATATGTGGTATTCTTTTTCTCAGAATTGCAGTAGCTTTCTTAGTCTTTTCATAAAAATGTTAGTGTACTAAGTTAAAGGTACAAGGAACAGTTTCGGATAAAGTACCGTCAATATTTTTGTAAAATTGAGAGTGACTGTACTTGAAGGTTTATCATTGTTGCGTAGATTCATGAAATGAATTTTAATGATTATCAATAGTTAGAGGGATGTCTCTTGTTGGAATTGGTAAGCAATATTAAGGCCCCTGATTTTAAGTACATGAGAAGCAGAAATAAATTGTGAAACTTGCGGCTATGACAGATATGTTGACTTTACAGTGAAATTGAAGGTTACAAACGGGAGGTTATATAACATGAAATGTAGGTGGATGGGATATTATATGCCTATTTAGTATTTACTGGGTATGAGGACAATAGCAAGTTTATTGTCCCCAAAGACAGCAACTATTTAATGAGGCAAAGCCAAGGGAAATAGTTGCTGTGGAGTGGGACAATAAACTTGCTATTGTCCGAATAGTCAGTTAATTGGTATTTCATTATACAGAAGAAAACTTTATTTGTCAGCGATGCACAATTTCTTGATGATAAACAAATTAGAGTTAAATCAAACTTTGTATTTAATGATGCGATCTTATTAGGTCAGAGGTGTTCCGAGTTTAAGGTGATATGGGACACTTCCATGTTGTGACGTATTGTTTATCGAAATAAACAATAAAATAAAGTGTAATTATATAAGTACATGTAGTTTCTTTTCAAAAATGGTCACATAACTCCTTAGCACAGTGGGTTAGAGGGTTACTAGGAACCTGTAAGTCATGAGTTCGAATCCTGCTGGGGTTTTTACAATTTTTACCTTTTCAAATATTTTTAAAAGCTATTTTTTGGTTAAATATTGTAAATATTGATGACTATTCACCATGGGCAGATAGCATGGATACTATTTTAAATTCGATAAAAAGGCATGTTTATGCGGGCGCCTTCTAGTGATCAATTTGTCCGTCTGTCCATCCGAGATGGCTTGACAGGAGCATAGCTTCTCTCCCCTTGGCCCAATCTGGCTCATACCTCATCCACAGGGTTCCTTTGGTTGAAGGATGTGCAGTAACCTTGAACCATGTTTTTAGGTATAAGGTTAAGGTCATAGCAGAATTATATATATAAAATCCTTGTCTGGGGCATATCTTTTTTCCCTTTGGTCCAATCTGGCTAATACTCACAGAGTGTCTCTATTGTTAAACGATGTGCAGTGACCTTGCATGAAATTTCTAGGTAAAGGGTGAAGATCATATCGGATCATGCAAAAATCCTTTTTTGAGAGCATATATAATTTCTACTAACCCTTATTTGGCTCAGACTTCACATAAGCAGAGCGTTTGAGTAAAGGGTGAAAGGGTGTGTAGTGACCTTGAACCTATTTTCAGTGAAAAGAAACTGTGAAGGTCATAGCAGAATTATATTTTTAAAAATCCTTGTCCGGAGTATATCTTCTCTCCCTTTGCTCCATTCAGCCTCATACTTCACCCACATGATGCCTTTGATCAAAATATATGCAATGACCTCGAATGATATTTGTAGATGAAGAGTCAAGGTCATATCAGATCACACAAAAATCCATATTTTAAGAGCATAGATATACTCTCCTTTTAGCCCCAATTTGGCTAATATTTTACCTTTACAGAGTTTATTGGTTAATGGCGTGCAGTGACCTTGAACCAAGTCTGTCAATGTGAAGGCAGGGCTCGACATTAACGCTTGTCCGCTTGTCCGGTACCAGTTAAAAAAATATGCGGACAAGTGAATATTGCTGACCACTTGTCCGACTGGACAAGTGCATTTTTTATAGTAAGAAGTCTCCAACATTTAAAAAAGAAAAGAAAGTTTTGTGATAAGTTTATCTGTAGTCTCGTTATAAGTTTATCGATTAGTTATTTTGAATTTCGATCCCGACATCAAATTGCAATGCAATTGAGTTACTCTTGATCGGGATTGAAGTTCACTAATTTCAAACAACTTTCAAGGTGTGGATCTTAGTTCTTACAAAGTACCAAACACATATGTTAAGAAAAAGAAAGGAAGAAAAGGTAGCAAAGATAAAGGATTATGGAAAGAAATGTAACTTATTTTAGGTTTCATTCATCATTGATAGACTATGATGACATTCCATGTTTAGTTTAAAAAACAGCTGAGAAATCAATATAACCGTTACATGTATTTTTAAACCTGATGCTAAATTTAAGATGTCTTGTAATTTGCCATGACAAAGCTACAGCTGACAAATCATGTTTAATGTTATATAGAACAAATACATGTACATAATTATAGGAAAGACACTTTAAGTTTCCATTTAAAAAGTCAGGTTATTAATTATAGCTAGAGTATTAATCAATAAATGATTTTATTTTAGTAATAGAGTACTGTAGTTCTCAAGTTGACAATATTTGATCTTTAATATTGAAAATTTTTCGGACAAGTGAAGTTGAAGTTCGGACAAGTAAATGTTTTGGTCACTTGTTCGAATGGACAAGTAGGAAAAAAAGTTAATGTAGAGCCCTGGAAGGTCATAGCAGATCTTTTTAAAATTAGTTTTAGACAGTAGATTATTTTCCAAATATGCTTAATCTTGGTCAGATTGAACAAAAATGCATGTATGTTAGGAGGAATGAAATTGAATTAAAAGTTCTATGCCAGCTGGAAAAATTTCAAGTTATAGCTCAAGGTCAAAGCAGAATTCTCTGAAATTACATAAGCGGGGCCCTTTGAAATGTTCACCATTTCAATGTTGTCTGGTTCATAGTAATTTTACATAGAAAATATTCACAGAGGTACAGTAAAGTAAACTTAACATCGATAAGTTTCTGACAATTAAAGGAAGTGAACATGAAAAAAATAATTGTTGCTTAATAAATTTTAAAAGCCTTTTGAAACTTAAAAATGAGGTCTGTTACCTTTTTGTTTATTTCTATCAAGAGATTTTATCAATTTAACACTCTCAGTGAAAGGTTTATGGAGGTAATCCATTATTCCCCAGCATGCATCTGTTCTCTGACGTAGATAAGCCACATTGCTGCTGGTGACTGGGTCAACGTTGGAACTAGGCCAGTGTTTATGTACAGAGTTGATAAAAGTTACGAAGAAAAAATATGCCTTGATGTGAAGAAAAGTTTTGTGTACTGTCATGAGAAGACAAGGATTTAGTACATTTCTATAAATGAACCTCAGATAACTATTTATGATTTGTACAAAAAATGAATAGATAAATTAATTTGTGAAATATAAGACCATCACATTCCAGATGTTTGTACGGAGATGTGGCAGTCAGTGTTTACATAAATTAAATGCTGTTTTTAGATTTCAATTTAAATTAATATAAAATTGTAATTTCATTTTCTTGGTGGGGTTTCTTACCGTTACTTTTTATTTAAATGCCCTGGAAATTTTTCTGATTTGTTTTTTTTATACATAAGATCTTGATGATATGTACGCCGGTTCTGTTTATGCTGTTTAAGAATAACAGGACTAAGACACTTTTTAAAAGTCAGGATGCTGTGCAATGCACCTTTTGTGCTCATTTATGTAGCACACATAATGTTCAAACTCATAAACAAGAAATTCCCGAGTGCAATGAAAATTAGGTCACAATAACACTGATCCACGGACATTCCATTCTAGTTACATGTCACATTAACTGCTGATGGGAATGCATCATTCTGAGATCCAAAATCTTTCTCCATAAACACTGTTTAAAATGACAGCTCTTTAATTCCTTTCCAAGTTTCCATTCACATTTTGATGATGGCATTTTATCTCTGTTACTAAACGTGTGTAAAAATGCAATGTGTCTCACTGACGGCAGCATCAGTGCTGCCCTCTCTTAGATGCTTAGAGATAACCCAGCAGGGAGGTAATGATTTTAACAATATGGCAGCGCTCATGGATTGCAAGAATTAGTTATTCTAAGTGGTATATCTTTTTACTGAGGAAAGCTCTGTCTAAACGGTTTTCAGATATCATTATACACATCAAACAGACAAATTTGAGCCCTTGATAATTTTTTCATGTTCACTTCCTTTAATGACGCAACGAGCACACAGTACGAAAGGTCAACCCTTTGAAAAGCAGTGAAGAGAAAAAGTTGCTTAGAATTATGTTTTAAACAAAATTGATTTTTTACGTAAATTTTAATTTTGCATTCTGGGTTAAGAAAAAAGATGTTAGTTCAAGGTAAAGTAAACTTGTACCTAAAATGAAGTCAAATTTGTTAAGTCGTACTTAAACACATTGGTTTTTTTTTGTTAAGTCGTGCTTGAAATGGTTAAGGGTTTTTGGTTAAGTCGTACTTAAAAACATTCGGATTATGTTAAGTTGTACCAAGAATCATTCGATTTTTTTTATCTTTTTGTACTTAGGTTTCTTTGTTACTAGATAAAGAACTCTGCTTCTTAGACGTACTTCTAGCGTTGCTTTCGACATTAGCGGAAAACCCACTCGTTGCTTTGCAACGAGCTTTGCTCTAGTTATTTTTTTTTTTTTCCCGCAAATTTTGTGCACGAGATTTCTCGAACATTTGTTGTCTGATTGCTATGAAACTTTCAGGGTACATAGATGATATTAATATCTCTAGACGTTTTTTTCAAAATTTTAAAATTCACTTCCGGTTATGAGTTATTGCCCTTTAATTGAAAATTGGGGGGTCTTTTGTCCAGAGTTGATCTCGGCAACTACAGATGATAGATGCATGAAATTTGGCGAAATTGTCGGTAACATTTTATAGTTTTGCTGGCATGAAAATGTTGGTAATTTCTTTGTTAGTTTTTGAGCTATTTATCGCCAAAGTTTAAGATTTTTTTGGGGCTGAAATTTTGTTGCTTTTTGTGTAATAACCTTTAAACTAAAAATATTTTGTTAATACATATAGAACAAAAGTTGTTTAGAATAACGAGAGCTTTCATTTAAAATTAAGAAAAAAGGGCTGGCCCCTATAATTAGGGGTCAGCAGCTCATGCACGTATTTTTCTGATAGCAAAAATCGTTATCATTTTATGAAAAAAAATTAATTCAGTTATTGTTAATATATTAAATAATGTCATTTGGTATCAAATTAAACAAGTTCTGTGCTATATTTTTTTTCAAATTTCATAAAACAAATATGTGAGAATCGTACATGAACGAGTTAATATGTCTACATAGACACACAAGCGAACAAATGCCACTTTAAGGCCCAGGCATTTACTGCATTACGTTGTGTTGCGTCTTAGATAAATTGTTGTGATTCAATTTCATTTTTTTCATCTATATCATTTATGAATTCAATGAACACACATTATCTAAACGTTCTATGTGCAAATATTTGTCGGGGCGCCCCTGTTTGTAACCCCCGCGCGCGCGCCGAATGTAAACAGTAACGAACAGCATTGTAGAAAAGAGAGAGCCGTAATGCAGAAGAGAAGTTGTGTATTCTTTCGGTGTACACATGCATTTTCAATTTACTGTGAAACATATGAACATGCACAGGGAACAATACTACATATTTGTTTAAGGAGGATATTTTTCTCGTGTGAATCGTTTACGAGGAAATTCTGACAGCCACTCTTCTGTCGACGATCAGCCGTTGATAAGCTACGAGTGATAAAGAAGAAAAGATGGACATTAAAGTGTGTGATTTATGTGGATGTTACTGAAGAAGGTGAGGCTTTTACTCCTTTTAAAGGTTCTTGTTAACTGGTTAAAATTTAGTATATAGTATAGATGTACATGTAAGTACGTGCACACTGTTAAATGTTTTTGTTATGGTGTGGGTGTTTGTTTACTTACGTGTAATTTTTACATGTTTCAGGGATGTTTAGACTCGCTCGAGGTTCATGGGGGACTGGAAAGGGTAACTGAATTTATCTATTTAAAAAAATATCAGATTGTGAATTTTCAACTCCAAATTCAAAGCAGGGTCTAATTAGAAACATATCATATATTCTTGTACAGAAGACTCCAAATGTAGTCATGAATACCCTGTAGACATAACTTCAAGTAAATAAAATTGTATACTTCAGACTTATGAGTTAAAACATGACTTTAATATCTTTAAGATGCCGATCATTGTATCATTAGAGAGGTTTAGCAGACCAACGGGTACCCGGTACATGTACTTGTACATGTAGTTTACAAGTTAGAACTATGCGTACCATTCTACCAGTTCACATAATTTTTCTTGTTTAGCAGTTATGATGTGTACTTAAATTGTCCTTGTTAATAATTTAAATGTAATTTTTTATTCTCTTTTTTTTAATCTGACTACTGGCAGTACTGGCGTGCGAGCAGTTCTCGCCGAGGACCATTTTTAGCTGGTGCACTGTTACATCATATTTTCGTATATAATTTTATGTGCTGATAAAATGACGTAACAATGCACTGGTGAGAAATGGTACTCAGTGAGAACTGATCGCACGCCAATATTGATTAATTACAGACAAAAACTGAAGGTTGCGAGTGTTAATTTTTATTGAACAACATTGTTTAAAATAATTCTTTATATATGTGACGATCAGACCGGTTTGAATACCAGTGCCAGATAGCTCAGTTGGTAGAGCACCTGACTAGAGATTCAGGGGGCCCAGGTTCAAATCCCGGTTTGGTCCTTCATTATTTCTCCCATCCTGTTACAATATTTGTGTTGTGACCAACCCCTGGAACTAACAGGTTAACTCCTGCCAGGGGTGATCTTCAAGGGTG
This sequence comes from Magallana angulata, assembly GCF_025612915.1. Taxonomy (NCBI): domain Eukaryota; kingdom Metazoa; phylum Mollusca; class Bivalvia; order Ostreida; family Ostreidae; genus Magallana; species Magallana angulata. Next base: position 17,349,422 of record NC_069118.1, read on the forward strand.
AAGATCATTTAAGGGGGGAGGAATGTGACGGTCAGACTGGTTTGAATACAGGTGCCAGATACATGTAGCTCAGTTGGTAGAGCACTTGACTAGAGATTCAGAGGGCCAGGTTCGAATCCCAGTTTGTTTTGTCGTTATTTCTCCCATCTTTTACATATACATGTATATCAGATATATGACAGATGATTAAGGGTCATCACATGTTTTGCAAGATACAATAAGTGTTAAAAACCTTTACTTTACAACACAATACATTTAAGTGAATATTTATGTTTCTTGTTATTATTTGGTGTGGTTTTCTTGACAGTGTCGCATAAACAATTTACCCACTCCTAAAACACAAACTTTCTTTTTGTGGATTCAGCTTACCGCTGATTGGCTGCTGTTGCAGCAGGCAAATAAGATATGCACGCACAAAACACAATGAACTTATCAGAGAATGAGTTGAGTTTATTTCAACTATTGGAATTTGGGTATTTTTTTAAAAAATGTATACTTGTGACAAAACATACATGTGGTACATACAGCTGTAGCTTTATGAAGAAAATTTTGGTTAGACCATATATACCTATCATGCAAGTAAATGATATTTACAAAAAACTTGCAATTTATGGCGCACGAAATATACGCTAGTTTTATAAAGATTGACATACATGTAATTTACCACATTCTGTGAAAAATAATCTATTAAAAATTCTTCATTAAGTTTACTCATACATGTTTTATGCTTATTACACATAGTATTGTTTTTAAAACATGTAATTTATAAGAAAATAAACAAAAACCCCCGCTAAATTTATTTGCAAAAAAAACAACACAGTAGAATTGATAAAAAATGGTATACTAGAAGCTAATACCAGTACATGTACTTTGACGCTGTTCGGTGGGTAATATTCGTTTGTAATTTATGAATTGAAATATTGACTGTTGCACTATAAGTACGGTAATAAACTCTCTCTCTCTAAAACTCTCTCTCTCTCAATTTGATAAGTGTTTATACCTATGAAATTTTTTTGATATTATATTATGACTTGATATGCAAATTTTTGATCTTGTACTGCCTAAATGTTATGTCATGTATTGGGATATGTCATACTTATTACACTGCATGGTCAGTGTATATGCATATGTTTAACTTAATGTAAACACAGCTATTACTAGTACATGTATGTAAACACAGCTAATTATTTTTTTTTTATTTCAGTTTAAAACAGACTCTTGTTACCACATGGCTTTTACCGGTACCTGTTGATTCTTGTGGGTCAGCTCCTGAGATTAACCTGTCACCTCTATCCACATGCATATTCCTTGTGTTCTACAGACTATTTACTGGTAATTCAAATTAAATCCGATAATGCATGAACAATAATGGAACTTGAAGAAAGCATCATGCCATGTTGTGGTTTGTGTTTGATAAGAAATTATGAAAACAAAATTAAGGCTGTTTAAAGAAATTCATAATTGCTGTGAAAATTTGTTTTTCAATAAAAGCATGCAATTATGTTTCCTTTATTTTTTATTTCATAAAGATATTTAGATGTGTTTACATAATTGAAAAATCCCCCCCCCCCCCTCTATTTAATTGTCTGCATTAAGATTACATGTAGGATATGTAAATGTACATTTGAATTTGAAATAACATCTGCTATGATAATTACTTTTGAAATGAACAAGAAACAACCTATTTCTACCTTTCTAAGGTATATATGCATAAAAAAAGGAGAAAAACATGTCAAATTTGAACTTTTTTCATTGAAATCAACTCTGTCTCCAGCTACCTGGGTGTGTTTGAATTTAATTCTAATTTAAGGCAGATGTCTAACTTGTAGGTTGTAACTTACTGTTTTAGCATGGTTAGAAGGAGACTAGAAATCAGAATAGATTAGATATTCACTAAATATGATTGTTAGCTTACTTTTTTCATGAAAACAAGAAATCACAAGCAGGACAGCTGTCTGTTTGTTAATTAAAATGGTACAAATCATACAATAAACAAATAAAGATCAAATTTTAGAATCAATGATGATTGTTTTCAAATATGTGTGAGAAATGACTCAAGGAAATTGCCACACGTTTCATAAAATTAGGTAAAACATTTCAAACCATGACTTTTTATGAAAATCAAAAGATGGGGGGGGGGGTATACATGTAAGGGTATTTCTAAGTGATGTGAAGCTTTTATCATGATTATATCATGTAGGCATATGTTGTATTGAATAAGGTTTATTTTTAAAGGTGGTTGAACAAAAGTTGACCTCTAAAAGGTCAGGTAAAGATGTTTTACTATGGAGAACCCTGTTAATCTGTGTATACTTAAGGAAATTGGAAATGGTGGGTTCACTTAAATGGCCATATTTTTATTAAACCTCAATGGAATTGGCAATATGTGGTATTCTTTTTCTCAGAATTGCATTAGCTTTCTTATTCTAAGACAAACCGCCTTTTCATAAAATGTTAGTTTACTAAGTTAAAGGTACAAGGAACAGTTTCGGATAAAGTACCGTCAATATTTTTGTAAAATTGAGAGTGACTGTACTTGAAGGTTTATCATTGTTGCGTAGATTCATGAAATGAATTTTAATGATTATCAATAGTTAGAGGGATGTCTCTTATTGGAATTGGTAAGCAATATTAAGGCCCCTAATTTTAAGTACATGAGAAGCAGAAATAAATTGTGAAACTTGCGGCCATGACAGATATGTTGACTTTACAGTGCAATTGAAGGTTACAAACGGGAGGTTATATAACATGAAATGTAGGTGGATGGGATATTATATGCCTATTTAGTATTTACTGGGTATGAGGACAATAGCAAGTTTATTGTCCCCCAAGACAGCAAATATTTAATGAGGCAAAGCCAAGGGAAATAGTTGCTGTGGAGTGGGACAATTATAAACTTGCTATTGTCCGAATAGTCAGTTAATTGGTATTTCATAATACAGAAGAAAACTTTATTTGCCAGCGATGCAGAATTTCTTGATGATAAACAAATTAGAGTTAAATCAAACTTTGTATTTAATGCGGCGATCTTATTAGGTCAGAGGTGTTCCAAGTTTAAGGTGATATGGGACACTTCCATGTTGTGACGTATTGTTTATCGAAATAAACAATAAAATAAAGTGTAATTATATAAGTACATGTAGTTTCTTTTCAAAAATGGTCACCTAACTCCTTAGCACAGTGGGTTAGAGGGTTTACTAGGAACCTAGTAGGAAGTCATGAGTTCGAATCCCGCTGGGGTTTTTACAATTTTTACCTTTTCAAATATTTCTAAAAGCTATTTTTTGGTTAAATATTGTAAAATTTGAAAATTCTAAACCGGTGAAAATTTTTCAATTATATAGTACTTTAATCCACATTGATATCGACAGATGTCCCATACCACCTTAAAAAGGAGGGAAATCAAATTCTGCTGATGAATAGTTTTGATGACTATTCACCATGGGCAGATAGCATGGATACTATTTTAAATTAGATAAAAAGGCATGTTTATGCGGGCGCCTTCTAGTGACCAATTTGTCCGTCTGTCCATCCGAGATGGCTTGACAGGAGCATAGCTTCTCTCCCCTTGGCCCAATCTGGCTCATACCTCATCCACAGGGTTCCTTTGGTTGAAGGATGTGCAGTGACCTTGAACCATGTTTTTAGGTATAAGGTTAAGGTCATAGCAGAATTATATATATAAAATCCTTGTCTGGGGCATATCTTTTTTCCCTTTGGTCCAATCTGGCTTATACTCACAGGGTGTCTCTATGGTTAAACGATGTGCAGTGACCTTGCATGAAATTTCTAGGTAACTGGTGAAGATCATATCAGATCATGCAAAAATCCTTTTTTGAGAGCATGTATAATTTCTACTAACCCCTATTTGGGTCAGACTTCACATAAGCAGATCTTTTGAGTAAAGGGTGAAAGGGTGTGTAGTGACCTTGAACCTATTTTCAGTGAAAAGAAACTGTGAAGGTCATAGCAGAATTATATTCTTAAAAATCCTTGTCCGGAGTATATCTTCTCTCCCTTTGCTCCATTTAGCCTCATACATCACCCACATGATGCCTTTGATCAAAATATATGCAATGACTTCGAATGATATTTGTAGATGAAGAGTCAAGGTCATATCAGATCACACAAAAATCCATATTTTAAGAGCATAGATATACTCTCCTTTTAGCCCCTATTTGGCTAATATTTTACCTTTACAGAGTTAAGTGGTTAATGGTGTGCAGTGACCTTGAACCAAGTATGTCAATGTGATGTCATAGCAGATCTTTTTTAAATTCGTTTTAGACAGATTATTTTCTAATTAGGCTTAATCTTGGTCAGATTGAACAAAAATGCATGTATGTTAGGGGGAATGAAATTGAATTAAAGTTCTATGCCAGCTGGAAAAATTTCAAGTTATAGGTCAAGGTCAAAGCAGAATTCTCTGAAATAACATAAGCGGGGCCCTTTGAAATGTTCACCATTTCAATGTTGTCTGGTTCATAGTAATTTTACATAGAAAATATTCACAGAGGTACAGTAAAGTAAACTTTACATCGATAAGTTTCTGACAATTAATGATGCAACGAGCACACAGTACGAAAGGTCAACCCTTTGAAAAGCAGTGAAGAGGAAAATTTGATCAGAATTATGTTTTAAACAAAATTGATTTTTTACGTAAATTTTAATTCTGCATTCTGGGTTAAGAAAAAAGATGTTAGTTCATGGTAAAGTAAACTTGTACCTAAAATGAAGTCAAATGTGTTAAGTCGTACTTAAACACATTGTTTTTTTTTGTTAAGTCGTTCTTGAAATGGTAAAGGGTTTTTGGTTAAGTCGTACTTAAAAACATTCGGATTATGTTAAGTTGTACCAAGAATCATTCGGGTTTTTTTTCTATCTTTTTGTACTTAGGTTTCTTTGTTACTAGATTAAGAACTCTGCTTCTTAGACGTACTTCTAGCGTTGCTTTCGACATTAGCGGAAAACCCACTCGTTGCTTTGCAACGAGCTTTGCTCTAGTCTTTTATATTTTTTGTTTTAAAGTTTAACTCTTAATCAGATTCATAGAAACGAAAACTTTATGTATTTCAATTAAAAACTTTCTAATTTACTCATTTCTCTACGTTGTTTTCGGATTTTATAAATGTCTTTAAACATGATGACTTTTTTAAATAGATCTTCGCTTGAAACTCAAGGCTTTTGACCTCTAACAGAGACTCTCATTCTATTAGATTTTTCTTCTTCAATTAAATATTCAATTAAATTAGTGAAATCAATTATAGAATTAACTTATTTCACACAAAATTTGGGAATTATTATCTAATATCTCTCGTCATTCCACCAGATACATATTAAAAATAATATTATGTATGTTATTTATCGGTCCTACTAAACAGAGAACTCTAGAGAACTCTAGAGAATCCTAGAGAACTCTGGGATTTTTTCATTTAAAAGGGCTAATAAATGCTTTATTATGCACGTATCTGTTCAGTAACATGTTATACTACATACATAAACTCATTAAAGTTGATTTTAAACTAATTAAAGACAAATTCCCGAAGGAAATCTAGTCGGCGTGATCGTCAAACTCCGATCCCGATCTAATGTCATTTAGACATTGTTTCTATATATACATGTTACCTCAAGCCATTGGTATAATAATGCACGTAAAAACACAATATAATATATATTGAGCTATCACATTTCAATGATCATATTCTGTTGTTATAGATATAACAACTTACGTACGTTATTATCATTGTAAAGAAAAAACTGTTAACGAATGACTCTTAAATTTCATTTGATCATTAAAAATGTATTCCTAAAGCATATTGTAAATAATTAAAACAGAAATATAGAATTTGACCACAATCGTGAACATGCCCCTTTAATTTCTTCTGTAAGGAAAAGGCAATTTATGCATTATTTTTAAACCCTTTATATCACTTAATTAATATTTACAATTTCTAGTGTCATAGTGGATCTCGGATATTTTTTCGATTGTCCATTTATAAATGCATATTCATGGAGAAGAGTTGTTTTATTACACTCAGTCGTAAAACTATCAAGATTTGAAGTTGGCGACAAGCAAAAAGTCAGTATCTTAATTAAAATCATAACAAATCACAAACGGAGAATAAAGACACTAACGCTACAAATTATAAGATATAATTGATCTTAAATAAAATCCATAATAAGAATTATATTAAATGTTGAAAGAATTTAAAAAAGAGTAAACTGCTCGGGATCAAGATCCTTTGAATAATTTAGCCTCCCCCAACTTGATGTTTTGCGTGAAATAATTAATATTTACTTAAATCCAAATATTTTAAATATATATTTCGACTAAAATACAACTTTTTTTATCATATAAAATGCAAAAATGGGTTCTAAATACTTTAAATATGAGAAAATCCCCAGAGTTCTCTAAAGTTCTCTAGAGTTCTCTGTTTAGTAGTACTCGTTATTTATGTCTCTGATTTCACATATCGCAGTCTTCTCAGTGTTTCGCATTTATTTAATATACATGTACAAATAATTTCATTATAGTTCTCAGTAATTTTATAAAAAATTTGTTATAATCGTAAAATTATAAAGACGTATTTATATAAGTAATTTCTTGGCTTAAATTTTTGTTCTTGGTCACTATAATCTGAAAAGTTGCTTTTTTCTGGATGCTCTATTTTCCGTTTGTATAAAACCGGGGGGGGGGACATTAAGCAAACATTTGGATGTCTCCAATCTGTAAAGCGAATTTTTTAAAACTTCTTTAAATGTACTTAATTATAAGTGAGTATATACATGTATATACTGGTATTTATTTTTTTACGAATACTTATATGAGTTCTCTGATTGACTAGAGTCTTTCTGCAGACTGAGGGAACTTTTGGGGTTTTCTAGATTTTCAAAATACACGGCCGCTGAAAGTTATAGTTAATTAAAATATGCTTGTCTATTATACATGCACATGTATATATTTACATACACATACAATATACTGACTTACAATAACTATCAGTGCCCGTTTCAAAACCCATTATTTTCCTATTTTTACTTCTAATAACTTATAACACAGGAGCCGGCGATTTTATCAATTTGTTGTAAATAAATGAGAAACAAGCAAAATCCTACCAGTGAGCTTCACGAAGCTCACTGGTAGGATTTGTGCCTGTTTCTCATTTATTTTCCAGGAATTGATAAAATCGCCGACTCCTGTGCTTATAATAAATGTTTGCCGTAATGCACCTTGATCATATTGATAAAGCTACGGTTATAAAGCACCAAAAAAGAAAATTCATAATTTCTCAAAATTTTTCAGTTAAGAAACCTGTAAATATATGTACATACGGTCCGGTAGAGGCTCCTTTATTGAACACATCTTTTATAATGGCTCTGGTAACATGTTTAACGTCCTCCTACAGCGTTAAATGAAACTAAAAGTTTAAATTCAATTTTTTTATTGCCCTTGATTGGTCCGAATAAGAGGGGTCGAATTCCCCTTCAACCATGTCAGCAATTCCGCAGTAAATACAAAAAGATGGCGGCGTCCATGGACTATTGCCCCGGAGGTGCCGAATTTGACGAGGACGACGAATTTGATGACGGTTTTATGTTTGGTCACGATGAAATAAATGGTTTTGAAAGATCTGAGGCGCTTAATGTATCGGTAATCATGTTAAAGAAAAGAATGAAAATGATAGGGAATATGTGTAACCGAATTTCCTCGATATAGGAATATAATTATATTTTTTCAAAGCATAAGAGAGTTATAGCCGAAGTCTACACAGTTACTCATAATCTGTCACTTTTGCACATGTTTCAGAATGGGAACACTAACCATTATGAAGACAGAGGTGGTTTTGGAACGCCTTCACTGAATTCAAAATCACCCAAAACAAAGTCAGTGGCATTGGAAAGAAAAATGAAAGAAGCAACCACAGTGGGTGCAGATGACTTGAGAATGGCTATTTTGAGGGGGAATTTAGATGCCATAAAGACTTTTATCAATAAAGGTATTCTAAAAATTAACTTGTGTGGCATAAAACATATTTTTTGCTAATTCCAAAGGCCCTTGTTTCTGGAATAAAAATTACCCTATAGTGTTCAGGTATTTCAATAACAGAAGGTATCTATCTCTGCATTGCCTGGAGTGCTCCATCTTCAGTTAATTGCAATATTTTTCACTTTCTACAGAAAAGCAGTGGACAGGTATTTATTTCCAATCTCTTCTACGATAAAATATCCTCAAAACCGTATATGGCATGCTTGCCTTTATTTACGTCTATCTGCATAAGCAGCATCCAAACATTTCTCGCTGACTGAAAATTTGTGTTTCCCTCCAAGAACCTCTACCGGTCCCGGGGAGAATGCAGAAATTAAAATCAAATTGTTTTTTGAAAAATTACTCTGTGATAAAACATTGCAAAAATTAAGCATGGTTATCATCAACTAAAATTTCAGAAAACTGCACATTATCTAACAGATAAAAGTTTTGTTTCACACATCATAACCTGCAATATTCCTAGCTTTCCCAAATCCCCATATTGTGAAAGGTACATAATCAAATAATGCGAATTTATTCAGCCCAAGACCAGTAAATAGAGGTTTGTGGTGTGAAACAACATTTCCTGCTGGCAAACAATGTTTGGGCGCTATTTATGCTGATAGAAGTACCGGTAATAAATTAATGCAAACCCGTCATATATGATTTTGTAGGTAAATTATTGTAGCAGATATTGGTAGTAAGAACTTTCCAATTGCGTTTTCACGGAAAACAAAATCAATTGCAATACACCTCTACACGGTAAGGGGGTACTCCACATTTTTTGGAGCTAGATGCACTGTACCTTTTGTTATCATTATACTATAGGGTGAAATTTTATTACAAAAACTAGCCCCTGTGCTATATTCTCCTTTTAGAAATTTGATTTGCATAGCCATCTTCCAATTTTTATTGCAAACCCATAATATATTTGATTTGATTCTGTAGCATAAATTCAGGTTTATTTTGAATCAAAACAATGATTGAAGTGTAGACTGTCACCATACTGACAAGCTGAATATTAAAATAAATAAAAATTTAATAAATGTTGAATATTGATCGAAAAAGGCTATGCCTGTCCACTTCTCTAAAGAGAATAGCCAATGGTCTGTATATGACTCCCTGCTAATACTTTAGTAGAGAAAAAATCAGAAATCATTTGTGACATTTTTTTACAGCTGTTTTGGACTAATTTTTGTTATACAGTAAGACTAGGTAATAACAAAGTCCTAGGGACCAATGGAATTACTTCTCTATATCCATAATCCGTTATATAAGTATAACGAATTCGTAATAATATCTAGAGTAAATTCACTATATACATGTTTCCTTTCACCAGACTATAATTTTTGCTAATTGAGGCTTAAAATAAAAATTTATTACTTTGATATCTTTAATAATCGGATTGTGAATTGAAAAAATTATATGAAAATAAATTCATTCAAACTATTTTGTTAAATGGTAGTGCAAACTTTTTTAAACTGTAAAGAAATTCATTATAAAGGTGTTAAATTTCGTTATTATTCACCTCTACGGGACTCAAAATCAGGTTGCCATATCCCCATATCAGAATTTGTTATAATCGTAAAATTTTGCAAAGATTTTTTTAAGAATTTTACCGGGGACTCCAAAAAACTTCGCTATATCCGAAAATTCGCTGTATCCGTGTTCGCATTAAATGAGTTTTACTGTATAAAGGATAGAAAGAAAGTGCATAGTTACATTTATCTATACATGTACATGCAATATTATGTATTTGAGAGTATTTATAACAAGTAGCTAATGGAAATTTCAGGTTACAAGGTGAACACTGTGCTTAAGTGTGGCTGGACTCCACTGATGTATGCTGCCAGCTCAGCTCTCCCTCAGATTGTCAAGTTCCTGATTGATAATGGAGCTGACCCTCACAGCCACAAAGGTAAAACCAAATCTCAGAATCAAAATATCACAAAAAACACTTTGTTGTTTGATTGACTGCTGTTCAGGTGAATATAACCGGTAACATAAATTCTGTTGTAATCAGATATTGCTTGTCATTAAGATATTAATGAAAAGCTCAATGTGTTAAAAACAGTTATTGTAAGATGATTTTGAGTATTTTGTGTTCAATTTTTGTTTAGGAATATAAATATGATATATCTTTATCAAATTTAGTGAATATTATTTAATTGCTCAGAAAGGGAGGGCATTAAACCATTCCAAAGTTTTGTTTTTGTTTGAAATCTTATTTTACAGTGCTCTTTGTTTTTCAAACAAATTTTTAAAATTGCCCCCAATAATTTCAGATATGTACACTGTTCTGATGGCAGCCTGTGGGTCAGCGGCCAGTAGCGAGGAGGACATACTGCAGTGTGTCAGTTACCTGCTGGAAAAGGGGGTCAATGTTAACGCTCATGACAGGTAAACAACAACAACAACACCCCCCCCCCCTTTTCTGTCCCCCTCATCTCCATCATGTAGATTATATTTATATGATGAAGATGAAGCTCAACAAAAATAAAACAACCCAAAATCTAAAATATATCTGTTATACCAGTTTTTTAGATTCTGGGTTGTTTTATTTTTGTGGAGCATTTTTTCATTACAGAGTTGAGAGCAAACACGCCCACGCAGCATTCAGACATTAATATTCTTGGGAAATTTCCTTAAACTTTATTAATTGAATTGATTTCAATTTATTTCCAAGATTAAATTGTATTTGTATGTATACCTGGTCATGCTTGTTTTTCGAAAGGTACACAACTTAGGTTCAATCATTCCACCATTTAAATTAGATTTCTCAGTTTGATTTTTGTTTGGCATATTCCACAAAAAACGTATATATACATTGTATAAAAAAGTGAAATGAAAGAACTTATTTTAGTTACTAGTTCTGTATGCTGGTCAAATGTGGTTATCAAGAACTTGTTTTCTTCATAACTTAAACACTATTCTTTGTTGTTTTCATCAGATATCATATGTCTCCACTGATGTATGCCTGTAGAGAGGGTAGGGTCAAGGTCATATCAAAGCTCCTTGACAACCAAGCCAACATCAACAAACAGGACTCCAGGGGCTGGACAGTAAGTCCTTAACGTGACTCCCTCCCAGAATTCATCGTACATTTTGTTCTTGATGTAATATTTTTCGAGCTTTCTGCTGTGTGAAAGATGAAAATATAACATAATGTATTCACATGAAGAGTATGATACATGTATTCCTAAATATATGCATGTATTTATTGTCAGAGATTGTTTTCTTTCAATTTCATTTGTTCTAACTCTCAAAAACTGTTTGAATTTTTATATGAAGAATTTTTCCATGTTGATTTTATTCTGTATTCGTAACATCACTGTTGATTTTTTTCCCATTTTTCTAGTCACTAAGTTGGGCAGTGAGCAAGAACCACCAGGGGGCAGTGAAACTTCTGGTGGAGAGGGGGGCGGACATTAAGAAGGTCCACTGTGACGGACAAACAGCACTAGACATAGCCATTGCCCAGGATCTGCAAGCTGTAAGTAAATAGGCAAGCAGAGTATTGAAGAAATTTTGTAACATCTGTTAATCAAAAAAAAAATGTTCAAATCAAGTCTTACTAGAATTGTGATACATACAATGTTGGTTTTTTGTTCCAATTGAAACTGGTAGCTGTCATAATAATACATACCAACTTTGAATTTGTAGATTATGAAATTACTTGGTGGAGACACAAGCAACAACAGTACCAGTAGCCTTAGCTATAGCAATTCAGCATTCCCTACCACTAATGGATGGACACAACCACCCAACTCCAGCATCCCAGAAGTGTCAGGGCCATCCAAAAAGTAGGTCATATCTGAACAATTAAGTTGCCTTTTTTCTGGCAATGATATTCCTTTGTCATGATATAAACATTTGGAAGTCTCTGTACTACATTACTTAATTTTCATTTGTTTTCAAGTTATATACAGCATTTACTTTTGTCTGTATCTGACCCCCCAGGGCCATGATTTACGGGGAGCTGGAGCTGTTCCTGATCGGCCTGGGACTCAATCACCTGGTCCAGCTGTTCCAGGAACAACAAGTGGACTTTGACATGTTTCTGAGGATGACTGATGAGGACTTAATTAAGGTTAATCTACATTACATGACTTAACCAAATGCCTATATACTGTGATAATTTTGATGATATTTCCCAACAAAAAAACTACAGAACCCTTTAAAAATGAAAAAAAACTACGTACAGTAGATTGGCAAAAAATCACAATGGTTTTAATTTCACTATGAAATTAAAATCATCGCGATTGTTACTTAATTAGAAATCGCGAAATTTTAACACCGTGGAATTAAAACCACTTAAAGTATTTGAGTAATACATCTAATAGACATATCATTCAAATAATAAACTAATCCTTTGATGATAATATGTAAGGTTACACATCCACTGTACATTTCTCGTTAATGATGCACTAGTTCTTATGCAAAGCTTCTTTTGTGTGTAGGAAAGCCTTTAACCATGTGTTACTGTAAAGCTTGGACAAGATACATATAACTACTTCACTGATTTCATCATGAACCTAAATTAAAAACCCTGTATTTACAAAGATATACATGTAGGTTAAGCCCCAACAAAATTCCTGGAAAAAAATAAAACAGCTATCAATCATTTAGAATTATGATACATGTAGAGATTTTGCTTAAAGATTTTCAGGAATAAATGGTTATAATTTTTAATCAGACATCCTTACAAATCTTTTCTCCAGATGGGAATTCAACAGATTGGGGTTCGTAAGAAGATTCTGGATGGAATTCACACAGTCCACAAACGAGAGTGGGAGAAGGAGAGCCTACCTACAGTCAAATACAACAAGAAAATGAGGCAAGTGTCAGAGTTAAGTTTGATTTGAGCTTTCCAGTGAAAGTTCAAGATTAAATGACGATTGGAGTGGAGGTGCAACTGAAATACATGTTGATGTTAAAAGATAACAATGAGTGTTGTACAAGGAAGAATTTTAAATCTGAAGTTAAGTTGTCTGAAAATTTATTGTATTTTTGTCAACTTGCAATTCAGTCACACACTTTTCTCAATCCAAAGCTCTAATTACTTCTTAAACCTGATGTAAAAGCTTCAATTGTTTTGAAAAATTTCACTTCCTAATTTTGACATACAAACTGGTTTATAACATTTTTAACATCTGAAATTTGAATAAAACTATACCTTGACATAGTCATTAACATGCTTTTTTTGTTATTTCAGTTGTGTAGAAGCTGTTGCTATAGCAGCCAATATAAGTAAACACACCAAATACTTAGGCAGTACCATACACTATATTGCTGACCAAGTATCAGGGAACTCTTCAGTGTTGGAGATTCAGGTACAACTTCCTGTGATACATAAAAAATCTGATACTGTGTAAAAACAAAAATGGATTTGCTTGGGTTTGAACCTGAGACCTTTGACATATCAGTGGCTTGCTGAGCAGACAAATGAGATAGTAATGAATCATACATACATGTAGTAGGTTTATATAGTGGTCACAATCTATCATACAAAATAGGTTAACCTTGTCATGATTTTTGAGGTTTTTATTCCCCTCTTTTCAAAGAAGGGAGGGCCTATTGGTTTGCTGCTGTCCGCCTGTCTCTTTGTCAGTCGGTTTACCAACAGTTTCTGTTCATTTTTTTGGTATACAGATTTATTATAATAATATCAAGGTCAAGTTTAATTTTGGGTACAATTGAGCAATTTTCGACAGAGTTATGCCCCTTGGACTTGGACAGATTTCAATTATTTGCAGTTTCTGTTTTTCATGGATTTTTCCAAGGGGGGGGGTGGGGGGGGGGGGCATATGTGTTTCACAAACATCTCTTGTATTATAAATAGATGATTGAGAATAACAATATAATACTTTATATGAGAAGAGTACTTGGATGTATTTTTGAATTGACAGGATGGAGCCACACCCAAGCAGCTGCAGAAGCATTGTGAAGAGACGCTGGCTAATGTAGAGCTGCTACAGAAAGAGCTGGACAGGTTGTCATCAAGGTTACAAAAGGTAAGACTGTGGATAAGGGTAGTAGTAGTAAAGTAATCCTCAAGGTTACAAAAGGTAAGACTGTGGATAAGGGTAGTAGAAGTTAAGTAATCCTCAAGGTTACAAAAGGTAAGACTGTGAATAAGGGTAAAGTAATCCTCAAGGTTACAAAAGGTAAGACAGTGAATAAGGGTAAAGTAATCCTCAAGGTTAGAAAATGTAAGACAGTGAATAAGGGTAAAGTAATCCTCAAGGTTACAAAAGGTAAGACAGTGAATAAAGGTAGTAATAGTAAATTAATCCTCAAGGTTACAAAAGGTAAGACTGTGAATAAAGGTAGTAATAGTAAACTAATCCTCAAGGTTGCAAAAGGTTAGACAGTGAATAAGGGTAAAGTAATCCTCAAGGTTATAAAAGGTAAGACAGTGAATAAAGGTAGTAATAGTAATGTAATCCTCAAGGTTACAAAAGGTAAGACTGTGAATAAGGGTAAAGTAATCCTCAAGGTTACAGAAGGTTAGACTGTGAATAAGGGTAGTAGTAGTAGTAAGGTAATCCCCAAGGTTACAAAAGGTAAGATTGTGGATAAGGATAGTAAAAGTAAAGTAATCCTCAAGGTTACAAAAGGTAAGACAGTGAATAAGAGTAGTAGTAAACCTAAGAAAAGTAAACATCAAGGTTACAAAAGGTAAGACTGTGGGTAAATGTTGAAGAAAGGTTGTCTTTAATGTTACGTAATGACAGTGTGTAGAGGTATGCTGTATGGTAATACATGAAGTAAAGTTGTCACCAAGGTCGCAAAACATTTTTGATAGAGGTACTAGTAATTGCAATGTTGTCACCAAGGCAACAAAAGATTAGACGGTTGGTAGAGGTAAAGATTGACAAGTTAATGCCAAAGAAACAAAAAGTAGAATGTAGAATTATTAGAAGAGGTTACATGTATGACAGGATGATTATCACACATGCTAACAAAGTTTGGACTATTGGACCAGTGTTGGTAGAGCAATAAGTTAAAGTAAGGTTGTTATCAAAATAACGTAGAACCATTTTAACAAGGGCTTGGACTTTGGGTAGTTGTGTCAAACAGTAATGTGATGAAGGCCTGTCTATTTCATTGCTAGCCACTCCGCCATGGCTCTTTGAAATAAACAAGATTTGTCTGGCTTTTGAGCTAAGACTATGCAAATGATGCATATTTTGCTTGAAACCGAATCATTTTTAACTTGTTTTGATGCAAGAAATTGATAGCTACATCTTACTGAAAGTCCAAGGTCTTCATAAAATGGTTCTAAGTGAAAACTGTTGATAAATATAAAAATAGAAATCATTGTTTCAAAATCTAAAAAGTGAAACTTCTGATAGTATTTTTATAACAGTGAAAATTAAAACAGGTTAGTATATTGGTAAAGGTTAAAATTTAAAATCTTGTCAACAAAATTTCAAAAATGTAAGACAGTCACTGCTAGTCACTGCTAGTAGGCTGAGGTAATAGGTTAAAGTAAGATTATTACAATCGTTACAGTTACAGTTCTATTGTTGTTGTAAAAATGATCTTCAAGATAGCGCAACCATTACAAAGGGATTTATAGAAAGTAGTACTAGTATATTGGTAAAGGTGGTAATTGAGAATTTTTACTAAAGTAACAAAAAGTTATTAATAATAGAAACCATAATTGAAAGGGTTTGGTCAATATAACAGAAAGTTAGACCGTTGTTAGAAGTAATGATCGAAAGTTAGTCATCAAGGTACACGTAAGAAAAGTAGAGGGTTTGTCAGAAATAAGGTCATCATAAATGTTACAAACATCTAAATTATTGGTTAAAGTTTTGACCATAAGATTATCACTTTTGAATATAACAAAAGATTACTTTACCATCGCTATTAGAATGTCGGTAGAGGTAATGATTTGAAAGTTATCAGCAAGGTAATAAAACCACCAAAGGTAAGAACGCTGGAACATGTAATGATTGAAACAAGAATTTTAAGCAATTTTATACACATGAGAATTTTGTGAAAAGAGCACAGTTTTAATATTCCAAGAAAAAAATGTACATTAAATTATAACACAAAATCCTGGATTCACGTCATGTGCGCTCTCTCCTCTTGAAGTTCACTAATTGAAATTTTTTGAGAAAGGTCGGATGTATATCTACAAATCTATGATGTTAAAAATATAAAAATATGATGCCCCATTAAGGTACATGGTAATCTAAAATACTAAGATACAAAGGACAAATATATTGTTGTTGTGGTAAAGCGCCAACAATCATGTAAATTTACGCAGCCTGCTGCATTGTTAGGCTCATTGTGCTTCCGTTTGTAAGTATAAAGCCGTTCAGTTTTATTTGTTCTTCCAAAGAATGCTTCAGAAGTCTTAAAATACACATTTAGTTTTAATCGTTTTTCGAGTATTTGGCGTACAAGAATAGCATTGGGTTGACGCCTCCCTTGCCTAAAATAATAAACTATGAGCTTTCTTTCATAGCTTTTGTAGATTTGTGTTTAAAAAGAGATGTGCACACTAGTATATTTTAAAAAATAATTAGGAAAAAAAATATGCTTAAAAGTTGATGCCAACCTTGAAAAATTGTTGAAGTTTAAAATACAAAATTAATACATGTATAAGATTGCAGCAAGGTTCTAGTATTTATAAATGTAGTAAAAATATCTTCGATAGTTCCTTCAAGAACAGCGATCACTTGCAAGAGTTGTTGTTCGTTGCATTTTGCAAAAGTTACAATTAATGCATGTAGGAAGTGCGCAGAATCTCTGTAGCGTTTTGAGTGACAGAATCAATGGCAGAGCATCGGTATTGCACAGACGAGACAGATGTTGTGCCAGTCTGGTGAGATCGTTCATCGGCAATAAATTCTGTAATGGTTGTAAACATTTTCATCGAACTTGAAGAAAGCCGCCTTAGTAAATGTCATTTTACATGGGGAAGTGATTGGTTTATTAGAGCTCCCGATCAGTCGGGGGTACACTCGTATTTCAGGCCTTGGGGCTGATAGAGAAAGTTGGCCAAGTGAATTAAAACATTTTACTTGTTCAGGATAGACGAATGCTAGTATCTGCAAAAGTGGGGTTTTTTTTTATTTCAGTTCACGATATGAAAATCATAAGTAGCCACTTTTATTAAGTCAAATACTGTGTTTTAATAAGAGCAAACTGGGTTTCCTCTGTAGATCGAAGAACATGTTACGACCATTTGTATCATATTAATAATACTGGACTCCACTGATCTCGCAATTCCTGGTTATATAATTTGAAGACAGATTTTTTTTAGGAAAAATGTATTTACATGGCGACATATTTGACAATAAGCCAAAGCAAAATATCCCCTATAGCTATAATTCCAAGGCTTCTCTCTTAAAAAGGAAGCAAACAAAATCACCTTTTAAAAAAATCATTCCACGATTACGAAATACTAGTAGCCCAGTACGTAGAAAAGCGATCATCGGGTACTGGATAATTCCTGGAAACTGCACTTGATGTCCGTCCCTCACACACTTTAATTGCAGTCTCACTCTCATCCCTTTGGTGCAACCTTGGCATTCTTTGAGTCTCAGTGGAGGCGTGTGTAGAGTCGCGCATGCCTAACACGGGTCAAGTTCTAAGAGTTTTTGGTGGACTGGTACAAGGTTGTTTCTAGATTCATCTGTACGGTTTCAAACGCTGCACTTCGCAAAAAACACGAAACCTTTAACCCAGACACTTTTGATTGCTTAATTTACAACTTCCTTGGCAGGACACGGTTCATGAATGCAATTCTGTATCACAAGTGAGAAGAGAGTCTCGTTAACGAAGCAAACAATGATTTCACATGTTTCTCTTTAACCACACACGCTAATCCCAATTAACCCTAACCATTGCTAGTTTTGCATTTGTTTTGAAAGAAGTCGTGGTTTTTGCAGAACTAAGTGCTTTGCTTATAGGATTTATTCCAGTGCAGCATTGCAGTGTAACAAGTGCATTAGGCATGTTTGGTCATTTTTATAAAACGCAGTTTTTCGGGAGGAAATCTGTGCTCATTTAATTTTGTCAATCGGGACCCACTCATGGTAATGCATCTAATAGCGTAGAAGGATAATGAAATGATTTATTGAAACTGTGGGTGTTTTATCTGTAATAAAATACATGTTTAAAGATAATGGTGACAATCATGTATTTTGTTTTCCTAAAATATACGTTTGTAATTTCGTGTAAATACCCAATAGCAACATGGAAGCTGTGTCAATAGGAGTTAAGGGTTAATATTGAAAGCAACGGTAAAACGTTATTATTATTACTGGGTTTTTTTCTTTGATAAGACTTTAATTTCCAAGGCCCGATGCCACAGAGATTATTAAGAACTCTTACCGCTCAACGCCCATATGACACGAGTTTAGTAGTCCCAGTCTATATATTATAAACTTCAATTTAAAGAAGATGGCTTGTAAAATATTAATGGTAAATACTAGTATTTGAAATCCACGCCCTTGTGTTTTGTTGAGTTAACAACTTTAACATCTTCGCTAGCCAAAGGCTTTCGGTCCACTCTGCTTCCCATAAACCCAAGTAGCTATAGGTTTTCGGTCCACTCCGCTTGCCATAAACCCAAACCAGTGGACTGAAACCATTGGCTAGCGAAGATGCAGCTTTAAAAATACGATTTATTTATTTTATTTTATTTTTTACTTTTTCAACATGTATATTAAATTACGAGGATTGATTAACATTGATATCAAAACACATGTGTTTTAACGAATTCTGCGTCCTTCGTTATTAATATATGCCATGAATAAATTGCTTAATACGCTATATAGATGTACCTGATATCCTTACACTCGGAAGTGAACCGCTAATTTAAAACCCTGCCAAAGAATTGTAAAATCTAACAAACCGTTACATTTTAACCCCACTAAAGTATTAATTTTATAGTATATTTTTCAATTAGACATTTAATTAATAAAGATACCTACCGATATTATTAGTCAAATTCTGTTTTAATTTTCAAACTTAAGTAATTTTGTGAACAAACCTGACATCGCTATTCCTTGTTTTTTAAACTGTTCAATGCATTATTCTGAAACATTTTTCTAAGATATTTATTTTTCCTCGTGCACTGCATTTTTGCCTTTTATAAGTTTTTTTAAAAACTTGATGTTACTTGTGACTATACGTTTTCTTACTTTGCTTTCAACTAAGACTCAAATTATTACTGTTTAAGATATTATTACCAATATTTTTTCTGACTGATACACAAATTAGTATGAAAGATGTGTACTTTTCTCTTGATGTTGAATACAAATGTATCATTTGGCAGAGAAATCATTAACTATGATCATATTTCTAGTTTTTGCAATTCGTTCGTTGTTCTCTATCTTAACTATCAGATTTTTAATTCAACTTTTTAAAATTATTTTACAGTAGCAAATTACGGGGGGAAATGCTAATATTTTATTTCTGCAATTGCAGATTTTTCAGAAAAGAAATGTTGACCCGCCAGACCTTGTGACGTCACCTAAACGCCGGAAATCACGCGTGAATTATAAACGTGTTTTAGTGGCCAGTGCTGTGTGTGTTCCTGTTGGAGTGGCGTTATATTACAACAAAGACAATGTGATAAACCATTTTCATCGGATCTTTTCTTTCACCTGAAAACAGAGATAAACCCGAGGAGTATTCTAGTCCTTTCAGTTCAAAGGTTGTGACACAATACTGACGTACTTAAAATGAATAATTGTTGGAAAGATTTTCCCTGTGCCAAAATAAGTGACATTAATTTCAATCACGAATGATTTAAATCTTAAAAATTAACAGTTAGCGATAGTTTTCTGACTGGAGAGAGAGAGAGAGAGAGAGAGAGAGAGAGAGAGAGAGAGAGAGAGAGAGAGAGAGAGAGCAAGCATACTTTAATAGTCATGTTTCTCAGGAAAGAACATGTGTTTGTGTAAATATAATCATAAATCAAAAATCTATATTCATTTTCTTTTAAATGATTGAAATCTTTGATGCTTCATTGATTACTCTTGTAATAAAGTTTTCATTTTTTTATTGTCGCGAGTTTGTTTCTTATGGATGTATGTAATGATTAAAGAATAAATTCAAAAGAAGTCTTTTTATGAATCGATGATTTATCTTGATTTTTAATGAGAACATATTTTAATACATAATGTATAAGATTGAGAAACGTGAAACATAACAATAGAAAAACAAATAAATACGATATAAACAAAGCCAATATAAATATTTCAATAAATACTGTATTCAAAATTTTCGCGGTCTTTTGTCACTATTGTGACGGTGCCAAGTCACCTGACATCACAGTCCTATAGCACTCCTTAAAATTGCACTTTCCAAAGTGGGTGACATTACAAGATGGAAAACTTTTATCCATTCAGAGAATTGCCATTATCATGGAGACCAGGTCCCTTACAAGTATGAATATCCACGCGCTTGGAACAAAGTTTACATTTGACATGGCAACACCAGTGGAATTTACAGTGACATTTGTCAAATTGCGTCACAGTCTCTGTGTCGTAGCCCCGCCCACAACACATGATGTCACATCCGTCTGTCCCCAGTGATGCCTTGTTGCACTGGCGACCTGCTGTACCAAGTGACCCTGAAAAAAATTAATGAAATAGTCGCATGAGTTTTTATTTTCCTTAACGTTAATCTTCCCAAAGTAACTTAAATTAAACTGTTCGCTAAACAATTGTTATAGATTGATTAAGTATGATTTAAAGCAAATTTAAATGGCCATTGACTTTGGGATGATGTCCTGTCGATTTTTGTCGTCATTCAGCAATTATAGACAATAGAAATCAGCAGTTGACATGCTTAGTAAGCATTCTTTACATATTCAAGGAATATTTCTCTTAAAGCCAACATCAATTTTAACTTGTATCATAAGTTACATAATACCCAAAATCCGAGTTCTTTTTAAAATAGCTGAACGCGTATCATCTTCCCAAGTCAATAGTTTTCTAATCCGATTCTTTACCCATAAACCCTTCATGTCGACATATTTAGCTACAAAAACTTGAACGATTTCGATTGGATGAGTGATGGTAGATTGTTTACTTTTTTCTGATTTTTTTTTTTTTACAAACAGCGCATTTTGGTATTAAGATGGCGCTTGCTTAGACCAGGGATTTTCTTTTTATTCAGCCACAATGGGGGTTTTTAAAGAGAGAATTGGATCAGCAATTCTACATTTTGGGAAGTTTTATACATATTGTTGTTAACGAGTTTAAAAGAATGTGCGTAAACAGGCTGACTCACCAATAGAAAGGTCCCGTACACAGTAATCTGGAGAGGCCTCCATATAAACTAAATCCTTCCGTGTTGGTTTCTTGAAATGGTGATTTGCGACAACTATTCCTGAGCCCCCTTGGTCAATCATGACGTGGGTGGCGCCGTTGTACTTCCGCTTCAGGTATTCTCCAACACGTCGGAAAGGTTGCATAGCTTGCCAACAGGTTCTAATGGTACAAGCACCGCTCACGCCATGACACTTACAGGCGAGTTTCATAAACTTCTTGACAGCCTGTAGATGGAGATAAATGGAGATCATTAAAAAACGTACTACATGTATACTGTATTATGTTGTTTTTTAAATAAACAAAGCCACAAAAAAAAAGGAAACCAATTCAAAAAATTACAACTCGTAAAAGATAGCTGTATCGTGATTCACATCTTTAAGGTTTGTATCATAAAAAAGTACTCACCCGTCTTCCGGCACGGTTGTTATGGAGATTCATCAGTGCGCGTGCGTCACGCACTCTCCGTTCTCTTGCATCAATAAACATCCGGGAGAAATGGCTGGCCCACCGCACATTGTCGCTGCATCCTCCCCACTCAAACCAGCCCGACTTGTCCCTCCCTTTTCCCACCTTGGTGGGGTCACACCCACATTGTAGTAGGTTACCCTTGCTGCAAGCTCGTGTGATGGCGTGAACAACTCCCGCCGAAGAGATGGCATACACAAAGGCAGACTCTCGGCTCCCTACTAAAACAGGCAAATAGTTAATTCAGAAAAAGTCGTAAATGAGTGCAAACAAAATCACATACGTACCTAAACAAAACCTTGTCATTCTAAAGGGGCAATCTAATTTGCAGACTTTCGAACTTATTTTTATATTTTCTTCTAGACCAATTGATGATCAATGGATGATTTTGTTTTCCCCAAAGTTTGGCGCTACTTGGTCTCTTTTCCAAAACGTATGTAGCTATGAAACGTTAAACAATCCTTAGTACTAGAAGTTTTGCGACATGCGGCTTTGGTAACCTCATATATGTACGAACGAAGGATGATTTTTAGGTCCTACATTGGGATTTGATACAGCAACCTCTTAATAAAGCTAATCTGAAACATCCACCCAAACTACTCTACCATGTGAACAATATTATTTAATCATTATTTGGGTATCGAATTTTATCATTTTTATACAAAATAATTTGCTCCCTTCTGTCGGTGTATGTAATGTATGGATGTATAAAATTTATCGTTTTTACCGCTGATTGGCAATTGTGAAGCAATGGTACTTAGTATAGTCCTCTCTATTTAACCAAACACAAAATTATGAAATTGAAAGTCGTACACTCATTGGATAGAAAACTGAAAACTCATGTTTTCTTTAATCTTCAAGAAAACTGCATGTTTAGCGCTTCTCGGCAATATTGGTCCGTGTTCTAATACGCTTCTGTTCCCTAATTAAATATATATTGTATTGCATCCTATTTTATCTTTGAAAAGGTATTATACTGGTGTTCCCGGAATTTAGATTGAATAGATGTTTTCGATGAATACTAGATTCACGGCCACACAGCTGTGTAAAAACGTCATTGCGTTAGAATTTGCATTGTTAGAGTGCTTTATTGATACAAAAAAAAAAATTACGAAACTTGCAGGAATCAATCCCAAGACCTATGGATCAAGCTGTTTTAACCCAACTTTAACCCACTGAAAATCACAGATAGGCATGCGTGACGTAGAAATTCGTAAACATTAAGGAAATAAGATCATTTTTATTCATTATATTTAAAATATAAATACCAGATAAATGGAGAGGTCCGATCCCCTATTACCTATGAGTACATCTATTGAAATTAGACAGACACGAAGTTTGATTCTATTCTGAACCTATTAAAGGTCATCGCCGAGAGAGGGGTGAGATTTTATGAAAGTAGTTTTAAACTGAAAACAGCATTACCTGAGAAAACAACAAATAAAAACAAACAAAATCAACAAGTAAACATTACACCTTACAGTTGCCGTTTCTGCGACCCTGCGCTTGTCTTGTTCTAAAGCGCTTTACTTAGTTCCGGATTTTCGCGGCTCTCGGATAAAAAAACACTCTTCCTCTCGAGTGCTCAAACTGTTTGGGTGTAAATTCAACGATCTTGTGACACTCGGACGTTAATTTTAAACCATTTATCCCTCAATTATCCGGATAATAGGCAGAAAATACAAGGTTTTCGCTCGGCTGGAGTGCTTCAAGTAGTTTGTTAGTTTTATGGTAAATGGAATCAAAACAACATGTAAGGGGCAGTTCTCTGGGTGAATGGAACATTGCACGGGGGATCAAGATTTGGGTTCCGTTCGATTCCAGAGAGTTTTTGTTTGCCGCTTTGTACTGTTTTAAATGTCTCCACAAACATGCTTGATTTGGGCCGATCTTTGCCCCTGGGGATACTATTTGGCCAGGCTATTAGCGGTTGTGTGATTTAGTGGGAATTACTGTCGCAGTTTCTGTGTTCTTTTGTCTGTTAATTGGATAATTTCCTTCAATAAACAACCTCCCACATTCATGGTCAGTTCTTCTTTTTTTCAAGGAAAAAAAATGAAACCCAGTACGATGTTAATAAATAGAATGCGGTCTTGCCCTTGTGTTACATTCATTAGTATCTATACTATGATGCTCCATATGAGCATATACTACCAAGCGTTTTTAAGTTTTGGAACAAACTCTCAATTTCATCGTTTATGATAAGAATAAAGTAGGCCTATGTTAAAAATTAAACCATACCGTATGTAAATGTTAAATCAAAGTATTGAAACTCCTTAATGGGCTTTATTTTTATATAGAATTGGAACGTACTCGTTTTGACCAGTTGTAAGTTTTTATTTCATACATCGCCAACTTCTTAATCAGTAAGTGAATATCACCCAAATTCTTCTAAAAAAATTATTTTTTGTGCAAATTTGTAACGGGGCTTCATTGGGTTCGCTCACATAGTCTACATTTGCATTGAGTGAGAAAAGTTTATTTTTGTAAAATCATATTGTAATTATGTTTTTAAGTATTAGAATATCTAGACATAATAAAAAATGACAAAACAGACTCACTCCCTTCACAGATAATTAAAGCAAAAATGTGGGGAATTTGATATAAGGAATAAAATAAGAATGTACTCCTCCTTCATTTATTAATTATTTTGAAGTACAGACTCATTTTCGTGCCAACTCATTCAATGTTATATTGCATCTCGTCAACCAAAAATGCTGATATGATATAATTAATAATCAAACAGTGAGAACAATACATGCTGAAGATCAGACCGACCTTGTCTGTTAAAGCAAAATCAAACAGCAGAGACGTTCTATAACAGGACCGACCAATATTTCGCAATTAATATGATTTTTTATGAAGCCCGTGGTAAAGATTACACAAAACAATATAAGACACGCGCGGGAGATTCTTTCAAAATACCCACCTATCTAGATAGCAATTTAATTACCTCATATATGCCACTGATACCTCTTATCTTGGAGAAAAAAAAATAATCCGCGCCAAAAAACATAATCCCAAACCCTGATATTTTTCTATGATATATCCGCAAGTGAAATAGCATGAATCAAATGAAACCATTCGATAATAATCTCTACATTTCTGAGTAGAAATTACTTCCAAGCTTATCATTTTCAATTGCTGTGGAACCCCACACAGGGGTCATTTCAGCCCCGAGACCTGTCCTATATCACGCGAGGGGTGAGAAACAGCACCAGTTTAAGTGAATTAGAGCTTTCTGTGAGGTCTAAGGCCAAATCACTCTGGGCTCATGACAGCCCCCTTTGGTTTCTATCCTTTTCTAATATCATAAAAAATGAATGCAGATACAGTTCTAGGACTCCCGAGATCTCGCTTTCAACGAGATTGTGAGAGATATGGTTTACAGCAATTGCTAGCTTTGAACGAGACATCAATCTCACAGGGGCTATATGTTATATTTTCTTTGTATGCGGAAGAACGAAATGTGTAGTACTCGTAGTAACGAGGATCAAAAACTTTCTCAGATACACGTACATATGCTTTTTGTAATGAAAATGTACAGTTTATAAATGAAAGGATTTATTAATGCATTGTATTGGTATAATTTAAATTCACATATCCATAATTGTAAAATATAGTCAAGGATTATAACTGGATAATTATCGCAAGTAATCATATATGAAATGAAAATATTCCTCACTTTAAAGTGTCTCCAGTGTTTATCAGACTGCTGCATTCTCTCATTAACCCTACCTTTCAACATAACTTTCCCGAACACAGACGCGTCCCTGTCCAGAGTACTGCAGTTCCAGCGATGAAACCGGAACTGGCTCTGGCATTCCTTGATGCCCATCTTGGCCCCCTCCCCGAGACTGACCATCACCCCCGGATGCATCCGACAGAGGCGGCGCTGGCGACCGGCGAGTCCCGGAATGTTATCACACAACACCCCCGCGCCTACGGCATGGAGCGGCAACTGACTGATAAACCTAAAACAACAACAGCAATCAGGAATCAATATACTAATACACTATAAGGACAAAGCGTATATACAATCGCAATTGATTGATAAACTTACAAGAATAAATCAGAAATCACTACATGCATTAGCTTCTACCATAATAATAGCTATTGGCTGATAAACCTACACGGACCAAAGCGATCAGAAATCACTATACATGTACTTATACATTATAGTAATTGACTGATTAACTTATATACAATATGACAAAAGATATCAGAAATCACTTGCTATTACATACATTAGCATTGAATGTTAACTTACATACAAAGACAAAAGCAGTCCGAAATACAAGTACAAAAGCGATCAGAAAAATTACATCTTTTACGTGTATTGCACAATTATAACAGAGTATGGATGCGAAAAATAAATTGAGATATTCTTTGAATGACCTTTATGTGAGAACTGACTTCTTTGAATGAACTCAGATCTGAATTATGATGTTAAATCGGAGTTGAATTATCTGAATACTACCAAAAATGGCCAGTTTTTTTGCTAGGTCAAACCTGTATTCAATAAGGTTGTGACATTAAGAATATACTGTCTTTAAAAATCTGATTTGGATTGGTAAACGATTCATGGATACTTTTTCCCCTTGATCTTTTTCATTTAACAAAATGAACTCTTTGTGTTGCATAAAATGAATCGTAATTACTACCCATATTTTGAAATTTAGCTTTCAAAATGAAAACAAAAAGAAGATAAAAGTTGATAAATGAAGCCTTGAAATAACAAGTACATAAGTTAGGCACGGTTAGTTCATAGCGTCTGGCGCTTCGCCTTTTGTCGTAACACATCTTTGTTTATGTCTTATCAATTTGACGAAAATAGAAAAATGCCCATAATAATGTAACCATGTATTAGTATAACATTTCAAGTGAATTGTTTCTGCTCCCCATCAAGTGGATTTTGATGTTAAGACTTTAATGCATTTTGTTAAACCGTCAATAATCTTCAACAACCCATACCAAGTTTTCACGAACTTCTCATTAAAACAGACATTTTGAAAAACAGCAACCAGTCATATTTTAAGTGTTTCATCTCTTGATTTAATTAACTTTGTAAAATTTATTTCTGTTTTGTTTACTAACAAACTAAAATTAAGCACTTTTTCATTTCGCAATAAAACGATTCCTCGCAGACGATATAAACATGTTTGTCTTCGCGAACAGAACTAAAAGAAAATCCAGACGTCATACTCAAACTTTCAAACGCCATTTTGAAATTTACAAGTAATCCTTCTTCGTTAATTTTCAATTCACACTTTATAATAGACTCGTACATTGGTAATTACACGTTGTATGCAAATTCTCAGCATCCATTATATTCATCAACCCACGTGATCTGAAATAATAATCCTGATACTACTCACTAAATCGAGCCTCGCTATGGGGTAAGAACGGATACTGTGAGTGGAATTAGAGTTTGTGGTGCCTTAATTATATTTATTTGAAAATATTAATTTTATAAAGCCAAGAGGAAATTGAATTGTTTTGGAACATACGCACGTGTCGTATTTCGAAACTCATTGCCTAAATTATAAAGCTTATTAGTGAGGCAGATATAAGAAAAATTACTTACATAGAAGTAGATTACTGAGTTCACATATACTAGTACATCTGTTCATGAATTAAAATTGCAAAAGTTGAATGATCTTTATATTTGTAAGTCATTCGAGGCAAAACTGATAGATATGCTATCATTGAATGAATAATTTCATTATTAATTATTTGATGAATTATAATGCCTACTTTGT
This sequence comes from Magallana angulata, assembly GCF_025612915.1. Taxonomy (NCBI): domain Eukaryota; kingdom Metazoa; phylum Mollusca; class Bivalvia; order Ostreida; family Ostreidae; genus Magallana; species Magallana angulata. Next base: position 17,376,982 of record NC_069118.1, read on the forward strand.
GTAACGCACCACTAGTTCTAAGACACAAACTTTCTTTCATATATTGTATGTACTTTCGCGTAAGTCGTAAGTGCAGTTAAATTTTCATATTTAAAAGAATTTTTATGTATCTTAGATATTTCCTCTGAATAACAGCTGTGGAATTGACGATCTATTTCCGCCATGACACCAACTGAGACAGAATGCAACACAAGCCTATAATCCACATTTATGGCGTGGTCTAAATTAAACTGATTTTCGAAGATTTAACTCTGGAATTTGAGCAAGGTCGATCTAAAATTGTTCATCTGATAGCATCAAATGTATCTTTACTTCTCCGATGTTGAATTATAACATAAGGTTAGTGTAATGATGAACCAATGCAGAAAGTTACATGGGAAAAAGGGAGGGTGTTAAGTTAAGGGACTCTTTCCATTCGACATGGCAGACAACTCTGTTAAAAATGTGTCATTTGCTATTTTTTCCAATTGTCAATGAGTCCTCACTCCAAAATAGAGAAAGAATAAAATTTTCGGAGTAATTTTAAGGTGAATCAAGCAAAAAATATAACATATAAATACCCGCTAGTGTATGTGTCATATAACGAACTGTTTAAAATGCATTTTTATATAAAGATTAAAATGCTATCTTTAATAAATTATACAAACTTATGGGTATGTAACACATAATCCACAGAATTAAGTAATATAAACTTAATATTTATACTATAGCTAGATATTTTAATTTAAAAAATCCTGCCAAAAACATAATTTAAAAAAAATTTAATCTATGACTTATTTGCAGAGGTTTATGCAAGTCCTTTGCTGATTCGACCCAAATTGCACTTTAAAAAATGTCCTTGATCAAACTGGTTATGGCTCCTGTTATTGTCGGTATACTAGGGCATATAGTAAGTACTAACCGAGTTTTCAACTAAGAAATAATGAAGAAAGTACTTATCAAATCTTAGTATTTACAGCATTTGTCTCACATTTGAAAGTATTTATAATAAAGTAAAAGGAGGGACTTAGTCTAAAAATTGACTTCATATTATAGATATTACAGTAGGGTTTTCATACAAAGTTGACTCTTTCTTGAATTTCGAGTTCAAGTGAATGAAAAATTGACCTTATCTCTTGCACTAAATCGAAAGGACACTTTGAAACTGCACAGATGATATATCCGGTCCAATTAAACTAAAACGGGCGTTAACAAGTATACAAAGTTGTCTATATGCATAAATTCATATTTTATTTTACTCATAAATGAGTTATACCCGGTGTAAATCAAGACATGCCACATGCTTATACATCCAATTACTTGAATATATATTTCACTTAACAAATCCCAGAAGTGTGATATCTATGAGATATCTCGATACGGAGTCAAAAAAAGGAAGAATCTCAGTAGGTCGGTAATAAGATCTATTTTTTTGAAAGGCTTTTTTAATGATGTAATTAATTTTTTTTACGGGATTATTTTTCATGAATTTGAAAAACATTAGATTATCTTGTTTCTGAGATGTTTAGAACACTTTTGTCATGGTTTCGCTGCATATGTTATATCAAGCTTGGGATGCAATCTCGACCCTCCGCTGGTCTTATCTCGTCAAATCCCGCGAGACCTTGTTAGGGGAGATAAATCAATGCCGATTGTTACCATAATATTACTGCAGTTCACTCAATGATAAATCGTTCTCTATTAACTCTTCGCATTTTTCTATCTTATAAACGGCAAGATAGAAACCCTGGTCAAGTAGTGCGTGCAGATTAATAAAATACAGGAGCATGCAGCTGCATTGCCGACTTTGAAATATTTCTTATAAATTGAATTTAAAATACTATAACCAACACTTAATCATTCATTTAAAACAAGTTCTTTTTTGTCTAGAAGCGCAAAAACTTGCAGGTTTCAGGAATTTTTTCATATCATTTCACTGAATCATGACTCTCATCTTTCTTGTGAATGAAAGTAATTTAAAAGATAAAGCGAACAAAACTTTTACCCAAGTACATGTGTTTGGGACTGAATTACATCGAAAAAGCTCAAAAGTATAAATCAACTGAACGATTATTTAAACTGAATTACGGAAAGGGCTTAATTTGATAGACATTAGCTTATTTTGAGATTCGGGTAATCCCTGTAATAAGTGCTTTTAATCAAATTGCAAATAAATCTTTAACTGAATCTAAACTCACCACCACGTGCTTTCCACCGGCAAAACAAGAATCCCGACTAGAATTAATAGAAATCCATTGAGCAAAAACTTCGATGTCATCGCGGGGAATCCATCAGGAATAGTAAGAGTCATTCGAAGTATCAACTACCTACTTATGTCATGGATATCATCTTAATCAAATCTCATTTAATCTCAGTCAAGAGTCCTTTAAATCATCCACGATATCTTAAATATTTTGTAATACATTTTTCAACTTCAGAAGTATCCAGCTCGTTCTTCCAAAAACAAAACCTGTTTTTCTTTGATCGAATGAGATCTCAATCCTTTTCTTCAAATACTGAGTATATGAAAATTAATATTTTTTATATTCCTTCTTCAAATTCAAGAAGCACGGGTGTTGCGGGTTGGCGGAGAGGGTCGATCCCCGTGTCAATCTCGTTTAATGCCGATCGTCTTCTGGACTTGACAAAGCAGGGGCTAAAGAAATAATATTGCTTTAATTCTTAAATAGCTGGGTAAATAATCCAATAATATTTTGGTCACTTTTGCTTGGAGGATAAACAATCGGAACAAAAGCGGTAAAATTGATACGGGAATTCCTTTAACATGACCAAGTATATACGGTCCATTCAACGTCTCACCGCCGAACTATACAATATATTCCTTTCTCCACTCCTAAGTATTCAATTTTTTTTCTGTTCCTTTCTGCACTCTTTCATTAAAACGATCGACAGTCTGATAATTTTTCAATGAAATGAGGAAGAAAATAATAAAAAGGTGTATCTTTTTTCTAAGTTTGCCGTGATAGACGTTTATATTACCTCTTCTTTTTATCTGATCATAGCTCGGGGTCAAAGGTTACGGTTGCCGTCTGAATTGGGATTCGATACAGACAGCACAAAATAGCAGTTTGATGCTCGCTACATTTGCCGTACCAGAACTCATAATTGTCCTCCTACCATAAACATTCTACCAAAACTGTGTTCAAGAGAATTTCGAAACCAATTTTTGAAAGAAAATAGATGCTTTTGTAAAAATTACATCTATTCGTTGGTGGGGAAACAGACAGCGAAACATATAAACCCAGTTTAACATTTGGCAAGAATTTTTCAAAAAGCTATCTGATTGATTTATAATACTTTTCAGAGATTTTAAAAATTTTCCATATATAAAATCTGTCAGAAAGGTGTGACCATTAAAATTGGGCTTATCTCTTTTCTTGGCATTCTTTTGCACGTGCGCGTTGCCAGAGATCCAATCCGCCGTACATTCGCACGACAACTTTCGATTATTCGATACGATTTATCTGTTGTAGAGTTAATTACTATCGGTAGAAAATTTGGAAGGATTATAAGAGTAAATAAGTGAGTAATACACCCAAGAAGGGCTTTACGCGTTCTTTGGTTGTGTGTATAAAATAGATAATAGCAGTAGTTATCAATGTTGGAAAATATATACAAACAGAAATTGGTCACAAGTAGCATTGGTTACAAACTTTAAGCAAAGAACGCACATTTTTAAGTACCGATAATTTTGTAAATAAAATACGAAACAACAACTTGGAAGTCATTTAAGGCACATCTAATTTTGAAGTATTACCAAAACGTAATTATATTATGACATATACATATCATATCAAACCATATTATGATAATAGGTATCTGTATGACATGACATTAAGCGTTTTTTTTAGAAAGATCAATTAAATCTGGTCAGTAAGCTCGTTCATTGGAGTAAGTAATCCTATTTGTATTAATGAGGAGCAAGACATAAACGTAACACACCAAAGTCTATATCCTATCTACTTTGTGTTTTTGAGAATGTAAATTGTAAGGGTTTATCTAATATAAATAAGATAAAAGAAATTGTAGAAACAAGTGCCAACTTTGTTGATTTAAATTTTGATGAGAACTTACGCTAGTGTTTCCAAGCTTCCGTCCGATCGAGATTTTCCGGCTACGTAAAGAAGGAGGCAGACGACACTCAAAAACGAGTTATGAAAATTCATCCCCGAAATCCCTTTCAATGAACGGCATCGTACATTTGTCATCAATTAATTCCACTTGAGAGGAAATTAACTGGGTCCAAGAAAGTTTTCCCAGGTGTTACAGACTATATCCGCACAACAAAGGTTATACATGAAAAGAAAGACCTTCCGTCCGGTACGGATAAAAGTTCAGTCACTACAAAACGCCTGTCCGCGAGTGTGTTTTGTTAGTTTTCGCATCTTAATTGAATGTGGTAACGTAAGTTCGGCGGAGTTGGCTGACTTGGTAAAAACATAACTATTGTATTTCACTCCGAATTTAATTTCATAATAACAAAAGCAGACGGCAAACAGTTCTCCAAAGAAACTGACATCAGCTCTGATTTGATGAAGGTCTGCAAGCCTTTGAAGTCGAGAGAATTCTGATGAGTGCCATGTTGTTAATAACAGATTTTTTCCTTCTTGTTGACATGCTTCATAAATTTATTTGGAGGATTTCCCGAGTGTTTTGTGAGGATTTGGGAGGATAAAGAGGCTAAAGCCAAAGGACCATCGACCCAAGACTGAGACCCACTGCCCGAGAAAAGAGATTCTTGTGTGACCGCGAGTCGATAATCAATTACGTCAGACATGCTGCCCGCGATCTCAAAGAAAAGATTTCTTTTGGTCTCTCTTAGATCTTCTGCTAGCTAAATACCCAACTGCACGATCAAAAATGAAAATAAAAACGTGCTGAATTAAGAGAAATAAAAACTCTGCGGACAAATATCATGAAAAATTATCCAATTAAAGGATATCAGCTAGATTAACCTAGCCTGCACATTTTTGTTCTTTTCCTCTTTGTTGTTCCAATTTTAGACGTAAGGTTTGGTTCACAATTCAAATTTATAGAAAAAATGTAAATTTATTTTTAATTTTATTTGTTAGGAAATTCTGATTATTTTTCTTTGTTGTGTTTTTTAGCACTCTTTATTGCAAAAAACAATTGGTTATTGTAATAATTCAAATATGGCTAATATATATACCACATGCAGTGAGCGATTGAAAAGAAAGTAGTAAGTTCTTTGCACTTTGACAGGATTTTCAAACATTGTATAAGCTCAATCCGAAAAATTAAAATTGGATAAAGGTGTTGTAAGGTAAAATAAAAACTTATTTTTTTTATCTTTGCATGGCGCATCGTAATCCTGGCACGTTTGGTAATGCTAAGCGAAGAAAAATGTAAGACTTTCGATTTTTTTTAGGCCCGTGCGAAATAGTCTAAATGAGATGTAGAACAACAAAAATCATTCAAACATCAGAGTTTTTTTTCTAAATATACTTATCGCTGTACCGTGTTCAGTGTAAAATTGTTTCTAAAGAAACTCGCAAGAATTCATGCTATGGGGGGGGGGGGGGGGTTACTTAGGACCGGCTGGTACGTAATAAATGGAGTATATAATACGTATACAGTTCTGAGTAAGGTGGTAACGGGCAGGGTATATCAGCATGTTATGTTACCTCTGCCAAGAGTTTCGTTGTGTTTAAATTGTTTTAAGCCCAAAGGTGAAATAAGTTACACGTTTCCATGAAAAGTGTATGAAAGATCACAAGCCGTTTACAACAATTTCGATCGTTGCTTTCTTCGCCTATTTCCCTGAAATATTAGACATCTTCAAAACATGATTATATCCATACTTTCATATTAAGTTATAATACGACGAAAGATTCATATAATTTGATTTTACCGTACCCCGGCGATACTACTTCTGCATAGTTTTCAGAAAATCTTGCAACAATACATTTAAATTATTTTACATTAACTTTATACGTTAACCTGTTTAAATTGAAAAAGTTTATTTTTCTATTGATTAATATTTAGTTTTGATATGTAAGTAGAGGTTTTTATTAAGGCTGTGTATGAAATAGACACCAATTGATGGTTCTGTGTCAATGTGTTCATTTTGAAAACCATTCGGAGGAATTTCTGTATAAAAATTTGTATTGTTCAAAATTTGTTTAATCTGTTTTTGTGGCTCTAGTACGCGAATCTTCGAATATTATCTTGGATTTTAAAGTCGTAGTTAGGTCTTAGACAGGAGAACGGAGATTTTCCACTATTGCCTATCTCCCATTACAAAGTTAAACCAGGTATCTACAAAAGTTAAATTATTATAAACTCGGGGGATTTCACACCAGATATTCGACTAATCCCCCTCAATAGCTGTACGGTATTATCGCTCTGCTCGGTGGCTACCGATCCCGATCAATTCACGCCGTTTGTACGTCAGGACTGGGTATCACATTAAACTTCAGAAGAAATTGGATCATGGATATAAAACTCAATCCAATATAATGATAAAATCAATGACAGTAGTAGATAAAACGGCGAGGAAGTCCAGTGGTCTGTTTAGAAAGCAAATAGTTTTGTCTTTGGGACTTTAGATTGTCGGTATACGGGTCGAAGTTCCGTACTTCTACTGCGGCGACCTGGGAAAATAAATCCATAGCTCCGACGCTAGACGCCGGCAGAAGTCGGAAACCCATTCATACTTTTTCAAGTTTTGATTACATAAAGATGAATGGTATTCCATCAGTTTTCGAATTCCAGAGGAAGTTAGACCGACACTCTCGTCTGCGGTGAAGTGCAATGGATACATATGACTTTTCAATCCCCGCGAGCACAGTTATCACGGGTTAAAGAGAATGCTTATTGAATTTCGTAAATGGGGTATTTATTCAACCAATCCTGGGTATCGTACACGCCAGTTTCCGACCAGACGGAGACTGAGCGCGCTTTGTTTGCCGTGTGGTGTCGCTATGATCGCGCCCAATACTTTAGTAACCGAACACCTCTCTAGTCGCCAGGGGCAACGGGTGATGTGTTAAGCTGGTAATAGAATTTGAAATGTAGGCGGGAGCGTCATCGTCCAATTTATTATCGCTGATATCCGATTGTATGAGAGTTTCATTATTAATATATTTCAGGTCACATTGCTCATTTCATTTTTTTTTGTAGGAGATAGATTAATCAGAAAAGCCTTGGCACGGATTGCGTTATTGTCAGCATTGACTGGGACGATTCAGAAAAATGAACAGAAGCCAATCAACATAGGCAGAATTAAATAAGTTATACCTCACCAAGGTCTGAAGTCTTGGTTGCAATTTGAAATCTAGATGGTTCTGTATAGCTTTCATGGTCACGTATTCTAACGAAATGTTTTTAAGTAAGGCCACGGTACTAACATTCATTAAGGTGCAAAATATACAGACACATCTACTGCTGTTTGATGGGGAATTTCTGCTCCATGTTACATTTTTCTACATAATTATTGCTTAAATATTTACCATAATACATGTAAAAATTTTCAATATTGTAGGTATAGAGACAAAATCAATAAAAATAGTTGAATTCAGAGCATGATAATTAAAAATATCAATAATTCATTTATAGTCGCTAATAAAATAGATTAAAAATAGTACCCATGCAATTGTTGATTATGGAGAAAATTGTTAATTGTAGGCATGAGCGGTTTAATTCGCTGATAATTATGTTTAATATTCGTTTGCCATTAAAACACGAAACTTTTTCCAAAACAGCAAATAAATGTACAATGACCTCTTTTAGTTTGACTTAGCAGCAGGTTTGTATCTCCCAGTCTGAAAAAAAAATTCGGATGGACGACTCATATTTTCAGACCGGGAGTTACAGACCAGCAGCTAAGTTTGACTCAAATTACTGATTATTATATATTACAGTGTTAGTAATAAATAAAGTGTATATATACACCTTCGGTACAACATTTCCCTTTTTTTCTTATTTCTAAAAGAAACCCATTGTATGCATTCCTGGAACATACTTTATGTGCGATTATCCCCCCCCCCCCCCCCCCCAAAAAAAAATAGACGTTTATTAAATTGCTTATAATGCATACAAAAATATAGAACTCCACTTTTGTTTAATTATTGCTTACATATATCTATCCCAGTGATGCTCTAGATCTACGTAGACATTATGTTTGTGGCTGGTCGAACATTGAATAAGAACGCCATTGACGTCATAAGCTATAGATAGATAGATAGAGGGAGTATTTAAAATTGAAGGTAAATTCTTTTTTTCTCCCAAATGTAAAGTACGGTTAATAATCATGCGAATTTTATAATCATTTTTATGAAAATTTAAAGAAAGATTAAAAGAGGTACGCAAATATTAACAGTAAAATGCTATACTGTTCTTCATACAAGATATGAAGGCTTTCAGCAGTACACAATTCACGTTAGGGTGTTGACAGTTCACTTGTATTTACAATAAGAACAACCATCATACTTAAATGAACCACAAGGAAAGCATCTTCACAAAGAATCTGAACTCTAAACTTTAAGTCAGAATAAACAATAACACTTAAATTACTGCTTCAATTCCTTTATTTTCCCCGCTTAGTCCTTTTCTTGGGACTTGGGGCAAGACGGTATTCTAATATTAAACATACAATGCCCAAATTTACTCCAACTCCTTAAAACTGTTACCCTTATAAATGACAATCAATGCCATTTGTTATCAATACTCATAAATAGCCTGTAAAAATGTATTCGCACTGAAAAATAGGAGGACCAAAAATAATCTTTGATTTAATACTGAAGTGGAAAAGCACTGAATTTTTTCCATCGATTTGAGACATTTCCTAAACTGTTTTTTGTTAAGTAATGATAACTTTTCCTGAAGCTGTGAACACTTCTCTTGATATACAATTATATTGCAGTTTTTTTTCTAAAGAGAAAACAGAATGGGTTTTTTCACAGGTAAAAAGAAAAATAAATTCATACTTGTCTGTCCAAAAAAAAAAAAGATGATTGTTTAGCCTAAGGCAACAAATTGACACTAATCTGCTTATAAAACCTCACCAAACACAAAAACTGGCCCAGATCAGCGATTCAAAAACTTCCAATAATGACAATGTTTACGTACCCTTTTGCAGTAACAAAAACAGATTACCTCTTCATTCAACATGTAGTGGAAATGCACCAGAAACCACAAATATGGTGTGACGGAATTCCACAAATGTTTGGACAGATCAGTACGGGGTTTATCACCTCTCTCTAGCTTTATATCTGATGACTTTGACAGCTCCCTTGCTCCTATGGTATGTCTTTCCATTACCATATTAAAATCATAAGATCCTCCAGTGAATAGGTTAAATCATTGTAGTGCAGATTTGTAAAAAAATACCTTAAACATTGTCGTATTTGTTATAACAATGTAATCTGAATGGGAGTAAAGGGATATGTCAATACCCAGTCAATACCCAGTGACTTAGTACAAATGTAGTTACCACTGTGTTTTTTTTAAATTGGCCATTTTGATTTAGTAATAGAGCTGAGAGGGCTTTGTTTCAAGCAAGGTCAAAAGGTCAAAAGAATAGACCTTCAGCTGGCGGTTGATTGGTTTTAAAATAAATACAAATTTTGCCTTTACCAGTAATTGTGTTTTTTTTATCTGAAATTTTGAAATAATGATCGGGGCATTTAGAATTAAGAAGGCAGACATTGATTTATATACTTAGTGCTCTCTGTTTTCCCTTTCAAAAGTAATTGGTGGGTACATGTAAATGGCCGAGAAGATCAGTTAGTCATCATTCCCACCCTATTTTGTAATTCAGTTCATCTTTATAAGCTGCTGATTCAAAAACAGAATAAACATTCATGAGATATTTCAGAAATACTGTAAATGCTCCACCACAGTACCCAGCGTATTACCCTTATATAGCTCAAATAACAACTGTCCATCAATTTGACACATGATTCAGTATCATTCCATTGTAAAATATTGTAAAAACCCAACAGTAACTGGGGAGAAAAATCAGAATAAAGGGCAATTGTTTTACAGTTCCTAAACAACCAAACATATTTATATACATGTATATAAACTGTCCAATTTAAAAAAAAAAGTTCACATAATTTTTTTTAACAACCCCATCAAAACATGACAGACATCCTAAAATTGGGATGTTGCCATGGTGATTAGATGCGGGACAGTTGATGGAGGAGATTTGAGGGCAAGATGGCTTCCAGTTTTTCCAAAATATAGCTGATGGGCATGTACAACCAAGTGAGGACCTACAACCAAGCAAAACATCAACATGACAGCACTCTTTTGCTTATAATGTTTAAAATTCATACTAAAGAAAGAAAGTAAAATTCCTGTTAAAAATATGACCATAATAAATGAAAATGGATATATACTTACTGTTTTAGCAATGACCCCCATGGGTTCGGGGTATTGATGGGTCAGAAGAGCCAATAGGGCGGTAAAGGAGCAGAGACCAGCAGTGAACAGAATAAAGAATGGTAACTCTTTCTTTGGGTACACTGAGACATCATGAAAAGCTGCAACAGAGAGATATCTACATGGTAAAAAATTGTTTCAACATGTTTCTCATACAAAAATGTTGTTATGATATTTCAAAAGATATAAGTGATTGAAGGACTGTTCTTATTCAGTAATAATGTTGTCTTCAACAAATGATTTTATGTGACAAGTTTGTATAACTTACGAGGGAGTAATTCTCTATCTGCATTCTCTGTACACGTGGGGTAAGGGTAAAACAGGTGCCCCTTCTCCAGTGGGTAGGGGATCATTCTGAAAGCTACAAAATAGATCAAACATGTATATGTATGGTTAAATCTTACAGCAACATTTACAGGTACATATGTATAATGAAATTAAAAGTGTGATAACAGTAAAGTATGAAGACTCAGTTATTTGCCATCCTTTCAGCTTTCGCATCTATTTCAGACTTTTCATATCATCATGTTTTTACACTTAAAAGATGTTGAAGAACTCATCACAGACATTAAACAAAGAATAATTAGCAATCCTTCAAAGATGGCACCATGCCTTCCATTAACAAAAAGAAATATTTCCGTACAGCATGATGGTTAAAATGAGAAATCCCTCTCAGACATTTTCCCCCATCTCAAGAAAAAACCAAATACAAAGACTGTCATGTAAAACAGTGGCTTTGGTTTACACACAATAATGAGGTCATTCCCATGTAAATTAGTGGTATACTATTGCTGTATTCGTGTACAAATATCAAAATAAAGTCATTGCTTTGTGAACCGCCTCGTATCACATACTTCCTTCCCATGTGCAGTGTAAGAGATTGAGAGCACCCTCCACCCTCTTCCAGTGTTGCAGATGAAAGAACGCATAGGCTATTGCTTCACTGTCACCTCGCTTTAAAATGTGTTCAGGGGGTAGTATTAAACTCTTCATCTCTAGTAAATACTGCAACAACAAAACATTAATATATTAGTCTTCATTTGAAAATCTTCATTTCTTCAATCAACGTTTAATCATTAAAACAAGTTTATGAATGCTGGTAGATAAAATACTGCAACAACAAAACATTTATATATTAATCTTCATTTGAAATTGTTCATTTCTTCATTTAATGTTTAATTACAAAAGCAAGTGTATGACTACCTATAGATGAAGCTTTATAGCCCATGATAACAAATATGTATCAATGTGATAAACTAAGGGTAGGAAATCACATCCAAACTAAAGAATGGGGTATCTTTAATTTATCTCAGGTTCAATTCAGAGTAATAGTTACAAGTCATTTATTATTCCATGAGACATTTCCATGCAATTACATGAAACTGACGTTAACTTCAGAACTTTAACTTTTGAATCAATACCCTACCAATATTGTTATTCATTAAAACAAGCTCTTTGTTTTGGAAGCTTGACAGTAAAAGAAACAAAATCACTAAAGAACTACCAACAATCATTTTGCCAATTCAAAACTGGTCATTGAATTCTAATCAATGCATGCACATGTAAGCATTTAGTACCAGTTGGCAAAAGTCAACGGTCAATGACGCTAAGTTATAACTGATCTAAAGGACTTTGACCTACTTTTGGGACGTGGGGATTGAACTCCACTGCTCTGTGTATTGCTTCTACTGCTGTCATTTCTGCCGTACTTAAGCCCCGCTTGGAGGCAATGTCCGGCGAGAACCTGGAACAAGATATATACCTGCCATCATAAGTGATGCATGCCAAGTCCGCCAAAGAGGACCGCAACGGCATGCATGATGTTCCAGAAAAACAGTTACATGTATGGTACATACAAATAGGTCAGCAAATTAGCAAACAAAACATATATCTAAAACAGTTTTAAAATATGGTAGGATTAGCGACAATTATGATTATAGATCTTAATCATCAAAAATTACTCATTGTCTTGGTAATATAGACTTTTCCTAGTTTTCCAGTGCCTTATTTTTTTTTAGTTATCTCAAGAAAACAGATACTGACTAAATTTGATTTTGGAAAAAACTCCCCGGAATTCTAATTTGAGATTTATAAATTTCTAAAGAAACAGCTGAATCACTTCCGGTAGGATTAAGGGTATGAGGAATTTCCAAATGACACATATTTGCAATTGACTACCAAAATCCACAAGATCTAAGCTAAAGTTTTTTTTTTTACAACAGGTATTGTTAGTATAATCTAACTTAACAGAACTGTTCGACATAATCAGTCAATACTTACTTGTCTGCCACCGCTCGCGCTTTGAGTAAAGCTGCTGTGTAACAAATGGCTGCTGACTTTGGCAAACTTATATCTACAAAAGAATGAATCCTACTGTAAAATACCAGAATGGCTTCTGTGGTGGACAAGTATAAGGATACAGAAAATGTATGAAAACATCTTTAAGATTCTGTCCAAGAACAGTTACTCATGAAAACCATTGGAATCAAAACATCTTTATTCCCAAATTCTTTCCACCTGTAATACATGTACAAATGTACTATATAAAATTCTTCAGAAGTTGCATGTTTTTCACCACATCATAGTCTACATATTTCAATCAACATTTCAGATATACATATTTAAAATTTAATAGTAAATTTTTGCAAATGCATTCAAGATTCTCTATATAACAGTACAATGGAGAGTAACTGGGCAGTATTGATCTTTATTTGATGACCTCTGTTCTTTGTTCAGATGATTCAGTATCAGGACAATTTCTTATATTCATATGGTCCTTTGTTGTATATAAGTCTACATATAACATCTAGTTTAAATAGCAATAAATAAACTAATACTTACCATCATATTTAGCTAAAACTGCTTGAACATCAGCATATGCTTGTAATTCTAATAATGCGTCTATGAGATTCTCATGTATATTGAATAAGTTGAGCATGGGAAATTCTTTCATGAGCTGTAAAACAGAAATATTTATCAAACTTGAAAACAATATATCCATTGAAGGTTATCCTTCTGGCTTTATATTTAGTAACAAAACTGTTATTTGTCTATGATTTCAGTGACTTCAAAGAAATTTGAGCAATACACATTAAGCAATTGAATTTATCAAAAAACATTTCACAAGAATATATTTTAAGATGGTATGGGACACCTCCATATTGTGATATATGTCCTATTTAAATAAGCAATAAAATAAAGTATAATTTTATATCGCTGTACCTCCAAAATTGTAACCTATCAGTGTAGCGCAATGGGTTTAAGCATTAGCTACCCATTTGTAAGTCAAAAGTTTGAATCCATATTTTTGGTAAAATTTCTAAATCTAATTTTAAAATTCTAAACGGGTTAAATTATTTTTATTCGAGTGTACTTTTATCAACATCAGTATCAACAGGTGTCTCATACCACCTTAAAATTCAGTAATAATACTGACCTCTCTCATCATTTTGACAGCTTCTCTCGTCCGACCTAGTTTTCTAGCACACATGGCTAATCGTCTTTTGACATAAACTAAAACATTTACATCTCTTCCTATAAAAGAAACATACGAAAGTTCAACATCAATAAATTTCAAAAAAATAAATCCGAATATATCCTGGATTTTTTTTCTCTTTTTAAACATTCATTTGAAAGTTTTCATCAAATATCAAATTAATCAAATAAGATTATACTAAAAACATTATCTTTTATTTTCATAAGTCTATAGCTAGACACTCGATCAGTTTTATTTTTTGGGGTGTAACTGTTTGTATCACATTTAATTCATAAAAACATAGGTAATCATAGATTACTAAGCTCACCGAGACGGAGCATCACCCTTATGGAACATCACCTTCATAAGACCACCTTTATTATTTTATATGAAAATCATACTTTATGATCTTGGATATTCATGGATTCTGTTTTGACAAAATATCGTATATCATCTGATAAATTTTTTTATGATAATCATATGTTCATATGTTAATCAATACAATGATTTAAAATTAAACATTGCATCATGTCATATTTCTAATATAATATATATCATATAATAAATAAAATACCGTAATAAACAATAATGAGATTTGATATTGTAACGTATGATATGACATTGTATTGTGTTATACCTTATTGTATTTGATCACATAATACAATATCATAAAATATAATACAATATAGTATCATATTACAATATCATATTACATAATACATCATATCACTGAAACATGATATCATATTGTACAGTATAATATAGAATGATATTGTATTGAATGACACTGAAACATATTTGATACATTATATGATATTATATCATATAATACAATATAATTTGATTCCAACATTGTATCTTATCAAATGATACAATATTATGTGATATGGTAAAATATTATAAAATACATTATTATATTATACATATAATACATAATATCATACATCATATGACACAATAAAATATATTACAATATCATATAATACAATTTCAGGTGATATGATAATATATCATATAAACCAATATCATATCATACAATATCGTATGATACAATATTATATAATATTACAATATCATATAATACAATTTCATGTGATATAATTCTATATTACTGAAACCAATATCATATTATACAATAATGTATGATACAATATTATAGAATATACAATATTGTATCATAGGATACAATACAATATTTTGCAATATCTTATGTAATTGTATCATGTGATAAAATAATAAATTAAAAATACAATATAATATTATACAATATTGTATCATAATATACAATACTATACATAACAATATCATGATACATAAGCATATCATAAAATATCAAAAAAATTGATACAATATCATATTGTATCATATAACTTTTTATAATATAACATATGATATCATATTGTATCATATCAAACAATATTGTTTCATATCATACAATACTTTATCATAGGAATCATGTTATATCATTTATCAACAAACACATCTATCTATCTATCGTTTGAGTGAGGTAGGAGAGTTCTTCAGCATCCTTGATAATGGAGATCAGGCTCTGCTTCTGAAGCAACCTCTGCATTTAATTTATAATAAAGTTAAATCAACTATGCAAGCTATCATCTATAAAACATGTGACCTGTTCCAAAAAACTAAACCTCATCCAGCATCCGAAACCTATGGCTCAGATTCAGCATTCAAGCCCATCAGGTGCATTTGTATCATAAGACGCATCATCCATGCAATTTTGGTGAAGTTTGGACCAGTAATAACTAAGATATCATCATCAGAGGGCACTAGCAATTAAAACCTTAACTTCCTCCAGCATCCGCAACCTATGGCTCAGATTCAGCATCCATGCCTGTCAGGTGCATCTGTTTCATAAGACACACCATCCATTCAAGTTTGGTGAAGTTAGGGCCAGTAATAACTAAGATTTATTTTTTAGCATCCTTGATAATGGAGATCAAGCTCTGCATCTGAAGCTACCTCTGCGATTCATTCATATTACAGTTAAATTAACTATGCAAGTTTGAAATAGTACTATCATCTATTAAACATGTGACCTGTTCCTAAAAACTTAATTTTATCCAGCATCCGAATCCAGACTATGCATTCAAGCCTGTCAGGTGCATCAGTATCATAAGACACACCATCCATGGAAGTCTGGTGAAGTAAGGACAAGTATAACTAAGATATCATCATCAGAGGGCACCTGTTTCAAAAACTTTATCTAACCAGCTCTTAAAACCTTAACCTCCTCCAGCATCCGAAACCTATTGCTCAGATTCAGCATTCAAGCTTGTCAGGTGCATCAGTATCATAAGACGCACCATCCATACAAGTTTGGTGAAGTTAGGACCAGTAGTAACTAAGATATAATCATCAGAGGGCACCTGCAACAAAAACTTAACCAGCTCTAAAAACCTTAACCTCTTCCAGCATCCGAAACCTATTGCTCAGATTCAGCATTCAAGCTTGTCAGGTGCATCAGTATCATAAGACGCACCATCCATACAAGTTTGGTGAAGTTAGGACCAGTAGTAACTAAGATTAATCATCAGAGGGCACCTGCAACAAAAACTTTAACCAGCTCTAAAAACCTTAACCTCTTCCAGCATCCGAAACCTATTGCTCAGATTCAGCATTCAAGCTTGTCAGGTGCATCAGTATCATAAGACGCATCATCCATACAAGTTTGGTGAAGTTAGGACCAGTAGTAACTTAGATATTGCTATCAATAGCCACCTGCAACAAAAACTTTAACCTGCTCCAAAAACCTTAACCTCCTCCAGCATCCGAAACCTATAGCTCAGATTCAGCACTCAAGCCTGTCTGGTGCATCAGTATCATAAGGTACACCATCCATGCAAGTTTGGTGAAGTACAGACCAGCAGTAACTAAGATACTGCTATCAAAGGGCACCTGCAACAAAAACTTTAACCTGGTCCAACAACCTTAACCTCCTCCAGCATCTGAAATTTAGGACCCAGATTCAGCATCCAAGTCTTTCAAGTCCATAAGTAGGTCCAGATGCATCATCCATGCAAGTTTGGTGAAGATAGGGCAAGTAATAGCTTAGATACAGGACCTGCAACAAAAACTTTAACCAGGTCCGGACGCCGACGCCACCGCCGACGCCGAGGGTATAGCATAAGCTCTCCTTGACTTCGTCTCGGTGAGCTAAAAAGGATAGATTTGTAGAAAAATAAGATGAAAGATTTAGAGATATTGAGGAAATTCTTACGATGAATGGCTTCATTTGTGGAGCTTTGATGTTGAGTCTGTATGGACTTCTTATAGTTCACCTCTGCTGCTTTATACGCTTGTTTAAACATTTTCTCCGCCTGTTAAACAACATTCATTAATCATCACAGTTTTCAGTTATAAACCTCAGGATAAAATGTATTTCTGTGACTGAAAAGCCTTGGTCCAATGTAATCACGTGTACCGGTACTTTAAAAGTGGTTATTTACGCGTGGTGGTAATTTACACTAGTTACGCTGTAATGTTAAAACTGCGTAAAATACCCCCGCGCCTATGGTAAAAAAAAGCAAAACCCTTGTGTAGTAAATGCCACATCTGTGTATTCAATACCCAAATGTATTAATTGACCAAAAAAATTGTGTACTTTACCACCACTTTTACAGTATATATCCTTTGATACTGACAATAAGCTGGATTGCATTTTACAAAAGAACTTACAACTTGAAACCAAATTAATGAATGCTTATTACCGGTAATCACAAACTAATCAACGAGTCAATTAAATGGCTGAAAAGTACATGTTTCATCATAGAAATCAATTAAAATTAAAGTAATTCAATGGTTTAATTTAAATTTACCTCATCAAAGAGCATTCCATGAGACTAAAAATATTTATGACTATGTGGTAAGTTTCATTGTAAAATGCAACACTGGATTTGAAATAGAATAATAAATAGAACTCATATGTCTAGCTTATTAAACAATGTAAAGACTTGGTACAGATATATGTTAATGTAGATAAATCCTATATATTTTCATCATTTGATCTGATTATTCTATGTTGACTTATCATTCCCAATGCATCCTTACAATTTTTGTTTGCACACATGTATATAGCATCTGACACTTATTCATAAATACATGATGCTGCTTTTTCTTTCTTTTTTTGAATAAAGGTTATTTCTAAAACTAAAATATAATGTACTGTGGAATCATCATTGTTCATGGGGGACCAAAGTTTGTGGCTTTCATTGGTAACCCTTGCACATGAATTGACAGCCCCACGAACGTATATAAAAGCATTTGTTTAGTAATTATTTACAAAATAGAACTATATAGCTAGCGGCGAAATTAGTCCCCACAAACCAGGAAAAATTTGGCTACCCACGAACATTGACCCCCACAAATAAACATGATTCCACAGTATCCGTCAACGGTTCTCCCTATACTTACATCAACTATGGAACTTGTGTCTTCCTCTGCTAATAATATCATGGCTGTGGGACAGCTGAAAACATGAACCAGACCTTTAATACATGAACAGTCCCTCACTAGGTCAAGTCTCCAATTATTGATAACTATGTACATATCATATTGCATCAATGTACAGCATTAATTCTACATGTACCTACATAAAGTATTAGAATGTTACATAATTAGCTCCTGGAGTAAACAGAATTTTATTTAAGATCTGTCACCCAATTACTAAAATATGTCAAGTGTTTAAAGAAAGTTAAAATATAACACATAATTTGACTTTAAATTTTCTTTTGGAGGGAGGGAGACAGTTTCGAAACCAGTTCTGGGTGGTAGTTGGGGAGTAGTGGCTGGGTGTTAGCAAGGTGTCAGTGACTCCATGTAACAAGCTGTTTTGGTATGGTGGAATGGTGTTGATGTTGCATTGTTAATTATAGGACCACTGTGTAATCTACCAATTGATACATGTGTATTGTAACCAAAACTCACTCTGGGTTTTTCTCCAAGGCATCCTTGGCTGCCTTTATTCTGGATGCAGGGTTTCTTTCTCTCCATGCCCTCTGCATAACTGGAAATACAAAGAAAAGAATGCAGATGTCGTCATTATCTACTTCTTTAACACTGACTTTGACCTTTACTCAAACCCTGGTTTTATCCCTAGCCACATAGATTTACCATGCAAGAACACTCAATATGAGACTTAGAACTGCATCAATTTCAACCTATAAACAATTTCCCAGGTAGAATCTCCTTACCTTCATATTCTGGTTTCCCAGCATCTGCCTCACAGGTGAAAAAAGTCTGATGATCCTGGGCCGACAGGTTCATGTCATAATAGGTGAGGGGCTCCTTCCCCTTGGCCCACGTAAAGCGCTGGTACTCAGATCCCCGTAACAAATTCAAGGGGTTCCTCCACACCTTACATTCTATGGAAGAAACATACGTTTGTTATTTTTAAAAACACATATGAAAACTGTTGTAAACATTAACCAGTCAGACAATACTTGAGCCTGAAATAGTTGTAGAACTTTGACCTGTCAATAGAGGTTATCCACAGAGAAGAGGATTTTCAAGCAGGGTTTTCATGAAATTTTTTGAACATATGCTCTACTGACAGACAGACTAACTGACTAACATTTGCAAACCAACTGCAATACACTTTTCTCTTCAAAGGCAGTATAACACACTGTACCTGGCATGGATTGCTGATGTGTGGAGTTTGATGAAGATGAAGATGATGAAGAAGAGGAGGGAGTCGTATTGTTGTTTTCTTGGTTTGGGTTGTCATTTCCACCCAGCAAGGGGGATATGTGATTCAGGGACACCTGTTCAATGAAGGAGGTGCCATATTTCTTGAAATACCACCACTCAAATATCTGAAAGAGACAAATAAACATCATAGGCACGCAAAATTTTATTTCTTTTTTGTTCATCAATTTTTACAGTTTGGAAATCACCAAGTTCTCTGCCATTTACAAATATATCGGTATTTAATACCCATTAATAATTGATTTATACTCTTTATCTGGCAAGAAAGCATTTAAGTGTTGCTAGCTTGAATCATCACTTATCAGGACACAAGATACATGGATCAATAACTAATTGTTTGCTAAGGAGTTTCTTTAAAACACTGGATAATTAACTTCTCACAGACAGTCAACAGTCTGAAGAATGCTGTAAAAATGATCTGAATATCGAATCTCTTAATCTGTTTGAAAATATGATATTCTGACATCACCTGATAAGACATTTATACTCACAAGCAATCTAAACTTGTTGTGTTGACATTTAACTATATGTCTATCTGCATAGGTGTTCAATTGTTTGATTGATTGAGAGAGAGAGAGAGAGAGTCATCATAATGCACTTTTGTTTACAAGTTATCTGAGAAGGATGAGATTGATTTCCAGGAAGGACAGAAATCACAGAGGAAGTTATCTGGTCTTTGTTGTTCTCTGTAGTAATAAATTTTTTTTACTAATTGTACATCCGAGGCCTGCATTGGGTATCAGACAGACAGAAATCAATTCCTGTAATAGATACCAAAGGCTGGAGTGGAAGACCTTTGGCTGGATGGTTTTACATTCTACAGCATCCAAACTTATTCCACCATAATTTGTTAAAACCATTCTCACTCACTTTAAAAGCATGCATGCTCTCTTAATAACCAACCACTGACTGTGTTGTCAATGTTTCCCCCAAATTCAGCTGCTATTATCATTTTTAGAATTCAGCATAAAAAATAGGGGTGGAGTTAATATGGAGGAATCTGATTTTAATTCTTTGAAAATGCATATGCAACCTAGCAGAGACCCTTCCATGCATTTTGTAGGTACTCCATCAGACATCTCAGATACTCACCAGAATAAGGCCCGATATAAGGGAGGATGTCCCCGTCAGTGCTACATAGAACTTGGGGGTCAGGGTGTTCAGGAACATGGTTGCTGGAAAAAAAATATTATACATTAACCATACTATCTTAAACTAAAGTAATTTATAAGATCTGCAGCTGTCGTCATCAATTTTCCTCAAGTCAAAATTCAGCCTCAAATCGGAGGTTTGACCTCAAGTTTATGCACTTTCCTTTACAGAATTTGAGTTGAGGAATGAGTTGAGGGATTTGAAAACTTTGGTGACGGTGGAGCCTGGTCATATCATAAACAATTGAACATGGATAATGATCGTATGTACCGGTAATGGTACAAATGGTGGTGCCCAATTTAATGCACATGTGTGTACCTAAGTTTCTAAATTATGGAGCCACCAACACTGCATCACCCAGCTATTGTTTGGTTTGAATAACAGTACTGCTTATAGAAACTTTGAAAGTCCCTTAAACTTCTGTAATAATACCACTACCCTCCAAATTTACCTTATACATGTTATATATGCTTCATGAGGCTAAATGGTCAACAATACTGCACATTACTAAACAGATATACTTTAAAGTTCAGATAAAATGCACAGCTACCTATGATTTTGACATTTATTCTAATACATGTATTGATTTTTTCCTTTTTCAAATAGTTTTTTGTAAGTTTTCAAAAGGTCGGAAGCCATGATGATCATCTATAGCTGTCAAAATCATTGTAGCTATGTGATGCTCAATCAGAATGATGAGTCCCTAACACTTAATATCACTGACATTCCTTCCGTTTCTCAATAAAGATGGTAAATACAACTGTGGAATAAAACAAAAGAATAATGGCTTCCTTCCATCTGTAAATGCTATTACAAAGTAACTGTAACACCTAACAAATAAATCCACTTAGAACCAACACAATTTCAACAGCTTATTGCTATAGAGCCAATAGCTGTAGTTTAATCAGATGCAGACTACACATGCCATTAAACTGGTTAATTTGGTCACCGGCAGAAAAGTCTCTCTCACAAGGCTTCCAGTCTGCGGTATAACTGCAGACATTATATTGATTGTAAAACTTTGTCACCAAGCTTTGTTTCTGAGCTTGGTTTTCTAAACTGACATGTAAGGTGTCAGTCGGCCATCAATACAGTCCCCCCTGCCTCAGGCTTGCACTCTCAAGCATCAGGATTGTGTAGTATGGGTATTGTTGTCATTTTATAACGTCATTTTTCACCTCCTTCTTTGCACTCTCACAATACCAGCTATAAATCCATTTATTAAAACAGTTTGATGCTTCAAACACCAAGTATCTTGTGAATTACATAACTGTCTCAATTATATGACTATCTCAGTGCCTTGTGTCAAGGATCCGCAAGTGCTTCATGTACAGGTAGAAATGTTGGGTAATAAATCAGAGACAAAAATTCACAACCACGAACCAATTTACATGCAGTTTTTACATGTTTTAGATGAAATCTATATTAGATTATAAGATGAAGGTCATGATATTACATGTATTAAGCAGTGAATTCTAGTACATTCCAGGTATTGTTTAAATGTTAAAACACCCATCAAAAAGGTACAATAGAAGAAATTGTTTAAAAATTAATGGATTTAAATAAAGTAATGTAATCTTAAAGAGACCCTAATGTGAAAAGCCTTGTGTGGAACAAAGGAAAACCATTTAATTAACAGCTGATCAATAAGCCAATATTTATCTCATAATCCTTGTCCTGTATGTTAATCAATTATTAACGATATACATGAAATATCAACAGTTCCTCCATGTTCACAACAGAGTAGTTAACTTATCAAAAATCCATAGGTTAAATCCTGTATCATTCAGGTTAAATCCTGTATCATTCAGGTTAAATACATGTGTATTTAAAGTTCAACAGGGATGGGAGTTAGGAGCAATGTGTCAGTTTCTTAATGCATATTTTATACCAGATTAAAAATAAATAATATTTTATTCAATAGATTACATGTATATTGAATGGGAATAGGCTGCATGGACACAACTATTTTAGCCCTTTCCTATTTTATATGATTGTCTAATGAGCACTGTACTGTACTGAGACAGAAATAAATGTAGTTAAATGAACATGTACACTGTACATCAAATGTACAAGGTCAGCCTAACTAAATCGTCTTATACATCTCGAAGACTCTGATATCAAACCAGGGGTTTGCAAATCTGCTTCTGTAAGTCATATTTCAGTAATTCAAGTTATCAAGTCATATTTCAGTAATTCAAGTTATCATATTTCAAAGGCAGCTTGTCTGTTCAGTATCTTCACATACGTACATGTCCATAAAATTCCGGTAATTGATATGCCTTTTTGTGGGGGGGGGGGGGGGGGGGGGGGTTGTTGGAGGTAAAACACATTCATTTTAGTATGATAAAAAAAATAGCCCATTAAATAAGCCTTACAGTATCTTTGAAGTTCATCATTCATAAGAAAGCACCTCAATAAAATGACAGCTAGACAACTGCGGACACTGGTACGAATCTAACCTGGTTATTCTGAGATTAATCTACAAACATCATACTACTAAATGTACATGTTCTCTCTCTGAACTTCTGACAAACACCTCCTTGTGAGGGTGAAATAAACACACTCAAAAATCAATAATTCATCTACACTCTGTTCAAAGCTACTAATTTATCAATAACCAGTAGAGGCAACCTCCTGTTTCATACACACACTGTACATGCCATTTAAAGGTTACTTTTCACATCAGGTTCAAATGTCACTCAATAAAAACTAGATGTCTTCATTTGACTAAGTGAGGAAAGCAAAAAATCTCTTCATCAAGCCCATTTAAGTGAATAAATATGCTACAATATTCCCTTGTACCTGAAGAACGAAATCCTTTAATATCTATGATAATTATCAATCAAGGTTACCATAAAACCCTCTAATTTCAAGTCATAACCTCATGGAGGATAAGAAAAATCTTCATACATACATGTGTCACTGAATAAGGAGAGCATGATGGCTGAAAGAGAAGCTGCTGTATCCCTTACGTCACCAGCGAGAGGCCAACACAGAGTGAGAGACTGGCTCTGACTGTAGTGGCATCGCATACGGAGACGGAAAAATCAATACCAGCTAAAGCCTGGAAATTGACGATCAGCTGGCCGCCCAAACTGACAATTATCACAACCAGATTTCCCTGCCTGAATCACCTTATTGAAATTATCATTATGGGCATTTTTATGTCATTGTTACCGGTACATGAAATATGACTGACCAGAAATAATGGATACCCAGATTATATTGTAACTAATATGCATTGTTATACATGTGTACTTTATGCAAAGTCTTTGCAACCCATTATCCTTCAGTACAAATTATTTTCCACAGTGAGAATGTATTTAATTTAGGGTTATGTCCCCATCTTAGTTACTATATTTGCTGTATTTTCTATGTTTCTTGGAGCATTTTTTTTTGGGGGGGGGGGGGGGCAGGGAGGGTCATGGGAAATAGGTAGCAGCATAAAAAAAAAGGGACAATATGCTCAATAATGACAAATTTAAACTGTTGTAATTATGGATAGGTGACATGCTTTTAATAATTGAAAAAAAAAATACAGAGTTTGTAATCAAAGTAATAATAGTACAAATAGGTGCATTGCTTGCTGTATACATCTTTGTTCACCATATGCATTTCTGACCATACTCTACAGTACTCATAAGATTAATCATGTCATAAATGGGAGTGTTCCCCTTGCAGTGTGGATAAAGTTCACTCATTTATATGTATAGCAGTTAATGGATACCATTTTATGTTAAAAATAAGTCAACACAAAAAAAACCCAAAGCACTAAATTTTGTGCATTTACTTGTAAATACTGTAGAAGCACATAATTTCGTTGGGTCAAAATTTCATTGTTTTTTGAACCAAATAAAATTCCGTTGGCATTTAATTTCGTCATACCGTGATCTCTTTGTATTCATTAAAATTTTGGTTAAAAATTCATCATGGATTTAATTTCATTGATTTATACTGCCAACAAAAATAAATTAAATCCTCAACAAATATTTCTGCTTCTGCAGTAGTTTAATTTTAAGTTAGTGAATGCAAATAAATCCTCAAATGTTTCATTTATGCAGGTTAGCTCCTATATGATCACCAAGGTTTTAACTCATGAAATTAGTTTTGATGAAAATCACTTCAAACAAATCTACAAAATTCTTTAAAAATGATAAATCAACATTTCAGCCCACCACACACTGTCTATTACATCTGACATCATAACAAACCTCAATATTAGATGCTTACTGTACATACCTAATGTACTGAAGAACATAGTTGGCTTTGTTAAAACAGTAGGAATGTTGCTGAATTGAATAACACCAGCTTACATATACAGTCATGTATATATAGTTCTACATTTATATACTAGAACAAAGGTGAAGATTTTCCACAGATTGTCATGTACTATTTGACCCCGACCTTTGCAGTTCTTGATAACCATTATCAATTCAAAAACAGCCATACTCATATATATTCAATGTCACAATGGATCTGACTGAATACACACTGCAATATGCTCACAATTTTGGAGTTAACATGTGTGCAATTTCCAACAGGTATTGGCATAGTACAGAGAATACATAGCTAAGACAATATACCATCAAATCTTAATGTAATTTGTAGTTCGAAATTCTCTGTCTCCTTCCTTTTTCAAAAATGTGTAAATATGTGGTATATATTGCATAACGACATGATTCCACAATATACAACTCTGTACTTTACCTATGAATTCTATGAATATTTATGAATACTAAATTCAATATGAATTTTTAAACTGATTGATCAATCCATCCTAATTTACTTATACTGATAAAGCTATTCATTTAATCCTCTTTAACTATTTACCTGTATCTTACTATCCATTTTGGGGGTTTTTTAATGGTCAATAACAAATTTACAATTTCTCTCTATTGAACCAAAAAATATTTATCATTTAAGAAAAGTTAAAAGAAATTGATACAGTAAAATTAATTTTCCATTTTACAGTGATTGGTATTCATAGGGATGAGGGCATTTTGTGTTCATTATCTTAATGTTTGATATGCATTTCTTTTAATACATTGTTAATAACACTACGTCTACATAGTGGTCAGTGGAATACCTGCCATATACATGTATCAGGTAATTTTTGCAATGATCTAATTTTCATTTTGTTTTTTTTAATCAGTTTTACATTGCTAAGATTCAATATGCAGAAATTATATTGCTAAAAATATTTTTTGAAATTGCAATTACAAAAATGGACGACACAAATAAAAAGTTTTACGTTTCCCAAATATTGCAAATTTTGTAACATGCAAAAAAAAAAAAAAGAACAGATATACAGTTACTGGACTGAGATCATAAGTGAAGATTTTATAAAATATGTGTACTTCTGCTCTCAGAGGCATGCATTAAAAAAAGGTTAGTTGAGCTTACTATTGTAGGGAGACTTTTATTGAAACTTGAGC
Source organism: Magallana angulata (assembly GCF_025612915.1). NCBI lineage: Eukaryota > Metazoa > Mollusca > Bivalvia > Ostreida > Ostreidae > Magallana > Magallana angulata. The sequence continues at coordinate 17,403,178 of NC_069118.1, forward strand.
TTGGTCTATGTTTATAAACCCAAAGCAGTTTTAGGGTGTAAGGTTGAAACATTGACAAATTCACCTTTGATTTCAGACCCATTTGAGAGCTATATATAGAACCCTATTTGTAAAAGACAGACTGAGAGTGAAAAAGTCTAAAAAGTGAACTCTGTATGATTAACTTTACCCCATCCTGACCAGTATATACAACATCCAGATCAATAATTTAAAGATGTTTGCATCAAAGCAGTCTTGGATCAATTTGTATTGTATCATTTTTTTTCTAAACATGAAGAAAAACTTTGAGTCTATAAAACTAGGAATACCTTTATTCACAAGTTTGGACTACTTGGTATATGGTGGATTATAATTTTAAAAAAATATATTAATCTTAAATTTAGACTTAAAAAGATGGGAAAATTTCATCTTCGGAAAATTTCAAAATACTCGTCCACAAAAATGTAAAAAAAAATTATAAACTAAATTAAAATACATCATGGGTGAAATTTTGACGTAAGTTTTTTTCCTGTAATCCTGCCAATTAGAAGATCTTAAATAAAGCATATTCAAAACTTTTTTTCTCATATATATGATAATGTATATATATAAACACACACCAATTTTCTCAGTCTCTGTTTATTTTCTATACATAAGGAAGACAACTCTCAAAATATTATATACCCATTTGCAAATACAATACAAAAATCCTGTCAGTTACAACCACATGCTCTGTTTGCAGAATCAAAGTTATATAATATATTTCTGTAAGAATACTAAGATAGTCAAAGAAATTCCCAAACTGTACACTGAACAACCTTATTGTGATTTTCAAAATAGTGTTGATTCAGCAAACAAGAGTATTAAATCTTAAAAAAATTATAAATACATGAAAATCAAAATGCTGAATTTCACTTAGACTGATTAAAAACCTTTCAACCTCATATAACTTAAAAATCAAAAATATGTTAACCTGTTTACTACATATACAACACATACTCTCGAAACAGATTGAGAGGCATTGTTTCCAGCTGTGGAAACACTCCTACACTGACAACACTACAACATATGTTCTCTGTAGGTGCAGTGTGAAGTGGGCATTTTATATCATTGAAAATGTCAAGTGCTTGTAACTTTTATATAATCTATTCAATACTTTGACATGTAAAACTCTCTCTCAAATATGATATTGAACCACACAAAATTTGCTCAGTTATAAAAACTACACTGAGTACGTAATAACGTGGCTTGAATCACAAATTCCAATGCATCATGGTTCTATAATATAGTTGCAGCTCTAAATCTTATAGATGCTTGGTTTACCCATTCCTATAAGTTCTGGAAAATAAGTAGGTTCAGTGTGAAGTCATACCCATGGTTATCTTTTGCTCTAAAACTTACCAGTGAAAATGAAAGTGGTACATGCCTTCTGGTTCTGCGTAAAACTTATGGCTGTGATCAAAATATTATTTTTGTAGAGAGCAAAACTTCCTAAAAATTATTTTTGAAGAATAAATATCATATTCTTCATTTACAACTGGTCGTTTTTATCTTACTTTGAAACTTGTAATTGTTAAGAGCCTTGTCACAAATGCCATAATGTGGATTGAGTGAACAATCTTTATTGGCCTGTATCCAGAACTTGCCAAATGCAGTTTTAATGGGTAATAAAGCTTTTCTGAGTGTTTAAAAATTCAAAAGAATTGTATGAAGATTTAACAGGTTGGGCACCAACCCCCGTTTAGTGTTTAGAGTCCCATTTGGTGGTTAAATGCCTGAACAGTATACCTACTTTACCAACCAAACGGGACTCATTTTTTGTTCAACTCGGATTACGTTTTTCTGGAGGAAAGGCGCATCACGTTTATTACTGGGGCAAGTACTCTGACATGTTTGCTTCATGATTAAACATTCGTTTAAAAAATTTTATGTGTCGATTTTTCTGCACACGTGTTTTAAAAAAGGCCGTGATGAAATGCTCCCCGGAAGTCGCATATAAACAAAGTGTTTATGTCTTCTAAAAGATCGATTTTAATCAAAGTACGACATGGCCTCATTCCTTGAACTCTGTACTTTCGATTTCTATCATCCGGGCAAGTGAAAAACAATTGCAGCCAATCAAAACAATGATCTTTAGGTGTGTGTCATAAGCTTATTTAGGTATGGAGCCCCGTTCGCGCTATATTAAATTTCTCAGTAAAACTGACTTAAGATCTTAACTAACGAAATTTGTTTTGTTATAACATAAATAGTGACTTATTACCTTGTACTTTCGGTATTATTTTCATAATCATACTTTACTTTTGTCCAGGAATTTTACTGAAGAAATGTACGATTGGGCCTCCATACCTAAATTGAGCTTTCGACGTACATCACTTAAGAACACCGATTTCATTTACTGCAATTGTTTTCCACTTGCCCGGATGATAGAAATCGAAAGTACAGAGTTCAAGGAATGAGGCCATGTCGTATTTTGATTAAAATCGATCTTTTAGAAGACATAAACACTTTGTTTATATGCGACTTCCGGGGAGCATTTCATCACGGCCTTTTTTAAAACATGTGTGCGGAAAAATCGACACATCAAATTTTTTAAACGAATGTTTAATCATGAAGCAAACATGTCAGAGTACTTGCCCGGTAATAAACGTGATGCGCCTTTCCTCCAGAAAAACGTAATCCGAGTTGAACAAAAAATGAGTCCCAATTGGTAGGTAAAATACGTATACCGTTCAGGCATTTAACCACCAAATGGGACTCCAAACACCAAACGGGGGTTGGTGCCCAACCTGTTTAAAGCAGTGATTGAATTAGATATTTTGGATCCCCAAGAAGGCTTTATGATATGCATAAATATTTAGCTGCATTTTAAATGCAAGTGCATTAACATCTTCTAGATCACTGTTTTCAGGATAATGCTGAGGTGACCCTAAATATGTGCATACTTTGTCCACATCATCTGCACTAAATCTGCAACTAATGTTATTGACTTGTTCGGTGAATTAAAGAATATTTCTCACCATAAGAAAAGTTTTCGCTAAGTTTCAATGGTCCACGGAGAATGTAGACAACAAACACTACTAAAACAACCCACACAGCTAACAGGTATGTCCAAGACCAATGAATCCATGATTTGATTTTTTCAATACACCTTGACAGGAAACCCGCCATGCTGGAACATTAGGAACGCAGCGAAGGAATTTAAAGTTTAAAATTTATTTGGCTGCTTTTATTAGGCCTATTTTCTTAGATCAAAGGAAATTCAAGTTATTTGTTTAGAGTTTAGTTATAGCTATTTGATTTTAATCTTGACCATATCTTTGTCAGACATTTGCTGCGGAACTTTCATTAATTTGGCGGAAGTTTTTATTTTACGATTTTGCACATGAAAGACCATGAAGACGAAGACTTTGAACGCTTTTACGGCTTTAGCAAAGTGTTTCATTAGATAGGTATGAATGGCCAGGAAAGATCAATTGTGTGATTATTAATTAAAAGGTACACGAAAAAGTACAATTATTTTTTCTCGAATAACAAAATAGGTGAATTAAAATCATGGTGAAACTACGTCCGAATTTACTTTAACAGTAAACTAATTCAACTAGGCTATGAACAGGTTTTACATACAGTCTTTAAATGATGTGATGTTTGACCGGTTGTAAACACCATGAGAACGAAGTGCAGTAATATGGGCAATATATGGATGCCAATGCTAGACTATTGATTGTTTCTTAACTTGGGTCGTTGGATTGCCCCTACATTCAAAGGGAACTGGAAGTTATTGTAAATATATTGTATTAAAAAAAGAAGGAACATACAATGAATCTACAATAACTTCCAGTGCCCATGCTATAGGTCCCAAATCTGAGCTGCAGGTCTAGCTCCAGGTCATATAGAAAATCATTTGGATTTTTCTTCATAAATGTTATTTTTAGCTCACCGAGACGAAGTCAGGGGGAGCTTATGCTATACCCTCGGCGTCGGCGTCCGGACCTGGTTAAAGTTTTTGTTGCAGGTCCTGTATCTAAGCTATTACTTGTCCTATCTTCACCAAACTTGCATGGATGATGCATCTGGACCTACTTATGGACTTGAAAGACTTGGATGCTGAATCTGAGCTCTAGGTTTCAGATGCTGGAGGAGGTTAAGGTTTTTGGAGCAGATTAAAGTTTTTGTTGCAGGTGCCCTTTGATAGCAATATCTAAGTTACTGCAGGTCTGTACTTCACCAAACTTGCATGGATGGTGTGTCTTTTGATACTGATGCACCAGACAGGCTTGAGTGCTGAATCTGAGCTATAGATTTCGGATGCTGGAGGAGGTTAAGGTTTTTGGAGCAGGTTAAAGTTTTTGTTGCAGGTACCCTCTGATGATTATATCTTAGTTACTACTTGTCCTTACTTCACCAGACTTCCATGGATGGTGCGTCTTATGATACTGATGCACCAGACAGGCTTGAATGCTGAATCTGTGCCATAGGTTTCAGATGCTGGATATGGTTAAGTTTTTTGGAACAGGTTACATGTTTAATAGATAATAGTACTATTTCAAACTTGCATAGTTGATTAAACTGCAGAATGAATGAATCACAGAGGAAGCTTCAGATGCAGAGCTTGATCTCCATTATCAAGGATGCTAAAAAATATATCTTAGTTATTACAGGTCCTAACTTCACCAAACTTGAACGGATGGTGTGTCTTATGATACAGATGCACCTGACAGGCATGGATGTTGAATCTGAGCCATAGGTTGCGGATGCTGGAGCAGGTTAAGGTTTAAATTGCTAGTGCCCTCTGATGATGATATCTAAGTTACTGCAGGTCTGTACTTCACCAAACTTGCATGGATGGTGTGTCTTTTGATACTGATGCACCAGACAGGCTTGAGTGCTGAATCTGAGCTATAGGTTTCGGATGCTGGATGAGGTTTAGTTTTTTTGGAACAGGTCACATGTTTTATAGATGATAGCTTGCATAGTTGATTTAACTATATTATAAATGAAACGCAGATGTTGCTTCAGATGCAGAGCCCGATCTCCATTATCAAGGATGCTAAAGAAATCTCCTACCTCACTCAAACCTGCTCGATAGATAGATGTGTATGTGTTTGTTGATAAATGATATAACATGATTCCTATGATATAGTATTGTTTGGTATGAAACAATATAATATCATATGTAATATTATAAAAAGTTATTTGATACTATATGATATTGTATCAATTTTTTTGATATTTTATGATATGATATTGTATCATGATATCGTTATGTATAGTATTGTATATTATGATACAATATTGTATAATATTATATTGTAATTAATTTATTATTTTATCACATGATACTATTACATAAGATATTGCAAAATATAATATTGTATCCTGATTATATAATTTTTTACTTTATCACATAATATTGTATCATTTGATATGATACAATGTTGTATCAAATTATATTGTATCATATGATACAATATCATATTATGTATTAAAAATGATACAGTATCATACAATACCATACTATATTATACAATATAATATCATATGTTTCAATGTTATGATGTATTATGTAATATGATATTGTAATATAATACTATATTGTTTTATATATAATGATATTGTATTATTTGATCAAATACAATAATGTATAACACAATACAATGTCATATCATACGTTACAATATCATATCTCATCATTGTTTATTATGGTATTTTATTGTATTATATGATATATGTTGTAAATATGATAGGATGCAATATTTAATGTTATATTATTGTATTGATTAACAAATGAACATATGATTTTCATACAATTTTTTAACAGATGATATACGATATTGTGTCAAAACAGAATCCATGAATATCCAAGATCATAAAGTATGATTTTCATTTAATATGATAAAGGTGGTCTCTTAAAGGTGAAGTCTCATAAGGGTGATGTCTCGTCTCGGTGAGCTTTGTAATCTGTGATTACCTATGTTTCCATACTGCTATTAAATCATCTGCTTAGTGTTAGAAGGCTTTGTAGACACATGTCAGGGAACTCTTATATTGTGTAGAAAATGCTTTATCAACTAATTCATCACTAAATAATTTGCATTGTACCTTCAAAATCTATATATTTTTTATAGGAACATTAAAAGCATACAATGTCAAATCCATTTGGGAGCTCCTCATCCCCATTTGGGTCATCATTTGGTGCACAAACGTCAAACCAGTCCCAGCAGGTATTCGGTGGGACATCATCACTTGCTTCTCCCTTTGGTCAAAGCTCTGGGACAACCTTTGGAAGTCCTGGGAATCCATCATTAGGATCAGGATCAGCAGTGTTTGGAGCACCAACAGGATCAAATGCTTTTGGGTCTGTTTCATCTGCATTTGGATCTACTGATAGCAGTAGAAGCTTTGGAGCTGGATCAACAAGCAGTGGTTTTGGGATGTCATCTGGAGGGTTTGGAGGAAGTATCACAGGGACTGGATTCCAGTCTGGAGCTGGGGGTTTTGGTGGAAGTTCTGCCTTTGGAACAACTACGGTAAATACTGGATTTGGAACAAGCAATGCTGGATCAGGTAGTGGTGGGTTTGGAGGTGGATTTTCTGGATCAACTCCAAGTGGTGGATTTGGAACAAGTGGATTTGGACAAGGATCCTCAGTGCTATCATCAAGTGGAGGCTTTGGGACAACCTTTTCCATGCCAACAACAGCTGGAGCTTTTGGATCTGGCTCTGTTTCAAGTGTATCTAGTAATCTGCCTGCTTTTGGGAAGTCGGTAGGATTTAGTTCTACAACTCAAACTGGGGGTAGCTTTGGAACAACACTCAGCACTTCCTCATCTGGATTTGGAGCAAATGGAGGCTTTGGTCCATCAACAGGTTAGAAATAAGAGGACTGCTATATTTAGTTCCAGTTATTTTCTTAAAATCCTCCTTTCAGCTGAGAGAGAATCATGATAGCTATTCCTATTCATTGTATTACATAACACTTTTTTGCATTTCTTTTTTTTTATCTATTGAAGGTGGTGCATCATCATTTGGGACAGGTGCAACATTTGGAGCCACAAATAAGCAAGGCAGTAAAAGTATACAGATGTCTTCATCAGGAAATGCTGTGAACTCCCTAAACTCCCAACCCACTCCTGCATTCTTTGGACAAGGCAATGTGTTTTCATCATCAACAGCTGGAAGTGGTGCAGTCAGCTCTGTTTCAGCTAGTGCCAAAACTGCATTTGGAACATCCACATCCATTGGGTATGGAAACTCAACAACTCCAGGATTTTCTGCCTTTGGGGCTGTTACAGGAACAGGAAATGCCCCTTTTGGCGGAGTGCCGTCAGCACCCAGTGGAATATTAAGTGGAGATCCTCCCAAAGAAAGAGGATCATTTGGTGGACCTACCCAATCAACATCCTCAGAGTTTAAATCTTTAACACAGGCGGATGAAGTTGGCCAGAAGTTTGGGGCAAAAGGGTCTACCGGTAGTAGTTCTGGTCTGTTTGGAAAAGGCTCCCAAATGTTTGGTAAACTGGAGTCCTCGAGTGCATCAAATGAAGGAGGGGCATCCAGAATGGGTGGGCAAACAGGATTTGGTCAAGATGAGCTGAACCAGGGATCAAAGGATAACGGAACAGGGGAGATAGTGGGATTGGTTCCTCCAGCCTCCAAGTTCATACTGAGAACTTCTGCTTCCAAAGCAATACAGTCCACAGCTGGTAATGACAGTAAGTCAAAGTCATTTATTGACAAGAAATGATAGAAGTACACACATGAAAAGTTTAAACATAAATAAGATTGAAATGAGAGTCTTGAAAATTTGCTTTTTTATTACTGTCTGTATCATACTACATTACACTATGGCAACATTTTTTGTTGAAAAAAAAAAATGAAATGTACTTGCATCTCAAACAGTTTATTTAATTCAGTAAATTCATCTGATGTTTCATTTACCAAGGTTGTGAAACATCAACCACAAAATCTAAGAAGACGTTGTTCCATGAGGAAGCTTACTCAGGGCAGAGACAAGGTAAAACATGTGGAAATTAGTGGTTTTTGTCAAAGAGTTTTTTCATTAACCTGCTGAATAATTTTAGATGTATATTAATAATATTTCATATTGTAGATGATGTATTTTAAGTAAAATGTTTGATATTCAAGAAACAAAAAATCCAAACTCTTTAGCACTGGTTATTTTATAGTCAAACAACAACTACTGACATATTAATTAGAAATGAAAAAGAAGAGGACATATTCTGTAAGAATTTACCGTAATCCATTACGTTATGAAATTATCTGTGATGATATTTAGGATGTTTGATTCTAGGTGCTTCGCAGGTCTTGTTTGGCAAGGCCATCGCTGGCTCACAGAACAGGGTCTGGAAACGGACCACAGATGGAGAGGAAGCCCGCAAAATCAAACGCAAGTCCAGCGACGGAACAGGTAAATTAACCCGAACTATATCATTTAAATAATTTTTGTTTTTGTTTTGAAGATTTTTGTCTTTGTATGGTATAAGCTCAAGAAGTGTGGTGTAGTCTTCAATAGTTGTAGACTATATCATTAAATTAATGTACTGGAATATTCTAGCATGGTGTTAAGGTGCATCGACCGCATGAAAAAGGATATAACTTTAGCTGCAATGAATTGCTCTTAATACAAATATATTGAAAACGAATAAATATTCCTCATTAATACATGTATGTAAAAGTGTTGTATGTTTGTGCAGTTATGCAATTAAGAATCTATTTTTTGTTCATATAGAGGATGAAAACCAAGCAAAAAGGACCACCACGATGAGGAGACATTCAGTGGCAGATGACAAAGACAGGGTCGCCTTGATCTGTAAGAATGTCCCGCCTCGATTCAACAACAGCCAGAAGCTTCGACAGCATTTCAGTAAATTTGGGGAGGTCGCCAGAGTTTTCCCAAAACCAGAGAGAGGAATGGCTACCATTCATTTCAAAACCCATGTAAGTCATTACAGTTACATGTATTTAATTAATTGTGATTTATTGATTAAAAATGAACCAGAATCCTTCAACGGATTTACCCGATCAATAGATGGTTCAAATAAAGACTTAAAAATATGTTCACTTTCTTAGACTTAATCATATAACATTAAAAACATTTCATCTGGAAAGAAATGTAAAGGAAATCTCAGTAATGAATAAAAACAGGACACCATTTGTTAGTTCGGTTCTCATGTGTCATGTTGTTGATTTTTCTAGGAGTCAGCTTTAGAAGCCAAAAGAAAAGGAGCAGTTATCATGAAAGGAGAGAAGAGAATGGAGCTATTTTGGAGCTCTTACTCACCTGCTGGGAAAGTCCAGGCAAGAAAATCCTCAGCAGAAGATGCTACGGGCCAAACCGCTGGACCAATCAAAAGACAGGCCCAAGGTTAGTCAGTTACGTAATATGCATGAAATAAAATTTGTGTAACATATTGTGGCCAATGTTTATTATATAAAAAATAATACAGCCTCATGATTCCAGTGTCCAGACTTCTTTTATTCCCTACTTCCTATTTTGACAATCTTTTATGGATAGTTTAAATAATTGATTTACATTGACTATTGCTAATCACAATCCCTGTTAAACATGTTTGTACTGTAGATACAACACGACAGTACAAATGGAGAAGAAATGAGGTGGATGACGAACTAGCCAGCATGTCAGGCACAGGTGACCTCAGTCAGCCCCAGCAGGAGGTCAAAGTTCAACCATCACAGTCCACTGAACGAGGGGCACGTCACTCCAGCCCTGTGCCCAGCACATCAGGGTCAAGCATAGCCATGGTAACAAAAGTAGACCAAGGTAAGAATGTTAGGAAATAACAAGGAAGAATGAAATTTTAACCTGAATTAAACATTTATTTATGTTTGTTCATTTATATATACAGGTATCTTGTTTTTAGAAATATTTATTAATGAAATAATTGTTTGTTACAGCTTCCATTACTACTCTGAAGAACGCCACTGCTAGAAGTAATTCAGATAAACTGCATATCCTCAATCTACGGGACAAAGTTAACAGGCATGGTAAGTCAAGACAAGTTTTATTGACCAGATCAATACATCAGAAAGGTAGAAAGGCAATATATTAGTGCATAAACATGTATACATAATGGTACAAATATCAGTTTAATCTTTTGTTTCTTGTTAAAACAAGAAAGTTTCAGAGAATATTATATTTTTCATCAAACATGTAAATGCAAGTAAATGTATGTTAATACGTTCATCAAATTAAATTGGCAATACCTAATGATAAAGTACTTTATGACTTGAAAAAGAAAATTCCAGAATTCTTTCATTAGTACTTAAACTTGCAAATGGGTTAATTGAAAATGAAACAATTTTTAGGTGACCCCACACAATACATGGAGTATCATTATTAGTCGCTTTTTGAGAACAAGAACACTCTTTATTTTTATTACAGGTTCTAAAAAGCAGGCAGACTTAGCCACGGCCAAAGCCTTTGTAGGGAGCTGTACGGACATGTGTCCCGAGAAAGAGCGTTATGACCGAGAGGAGAAACGAAGGCTTCATAACTACGAAGTCCTTCAGGGCACTGAGGGGGTAGGTCGCAGGGGGGCAAGGTCACAGGGTGAAAGCTAGAGCCTTACAACAGAAGTTTTAAATTTTATTTCACTGTAGAAAACTCTCTACACATCAAGCCTTTCAAATGGTATTTTGCAAATACTTTAAAACTTATTGGTGTCTCCAATGAATTTTTGCAGACTGGCAATCCACAAGTTAACCATTTCTTGGCAGTGAAGGAGTATAGTCGATCATCAGCGGATCAGGTTAGTTTGAACTTCATTAGTTTGTAGTGACATCATCAACATAATTATTATAATCCACACTGAGTATGGTTATATATTAACTCTAATATTAATACAGTTTACATATTTCTAAATGGAAGACAAAATCAATGCATTTTGATCAAAGGACAGGCTAATTTAATATTTTCAGCCCTAATTTTCAGTGACAAGTTTTATTTTCCTATAGAACTGAGGTTCTTAATACTCTTACAAGTATTGTATTATATTATTTCAATTTTAAAGGGACATGGTCACAATTTTGGTCAAAAATTATTTTTTCGATTTTAATGTTTATATTGCTTCAGTGAGGTATTTTTAATAGGCTGCCAAAATTTGAGTGCCATTTGTTGAGTTATAAGCGAGTTACAGAGCTTACAATTCCTCGCTATGTAAACAAAGCTTTTGTTTACATTTTGAATGTTGAAGTGAAAATTCCAGTTTTAGACCTAAAATGAATGTGTTAATCGTTAGGAACTGTTTATTTATGCTTAAAAAGAATGGGATTATAGACAAATCATCTTGAAAAAGATTTTTTACTGGTATATTGAACCTATGTAAACAAAAACAGGGCACGAGCCTTGTTTACATGACGAAGAATTGTGAGCCCTGTATCTTGCTTAAAACTCATCGACGGGCACCCAAATTTCATTTGATCATTTGAAATGCATTCATAAAGCATTGTGAATAATAAAAACAGAAAAATATAATTTGACCAAAATCGTGACCATGCCCCTTTAATGCTAATTGTCTTGTACAGTTTTCTGCAATATAGTTGTAGACATAACTAGTACATGTTTTGTACATTTGATCAACAGGAGGAACCCCTGCCGTATGAACTGAGGACTCTCCCCACCCTCACCTTAACGATGACCTACTTACTGAGCAAGATCGCTGACCGTGGGGAGGACGGAAAATGGGGCGATTGGTTCGATTTCTTGTGGAATAGGACTCGAGGCATTCGGAAGGTAACTGTACCATATCTGTAATATTATAGTTTTGACCAGAATTCCGGATCGATAATGTTTGACCATGTTGGTTCTGTATTTTGTAGTTTTGTATTACCAATGTTGAATAATTCTTGTTGTGTTACACTTTACATGATTAAATGCACACGCTTATCTACCTGAAGATGTTTTATTGGTTGACGCACATGTATTACATGGCAAAAGAATGCATAATAGCATATTTTTCATGAGGAGTACAATGTAAAAAGATACATTGAAAATACATGACTTCAGCAGTGTTTGATTATATAATTTTTTATACGACATACACATCTGAGCCTGCCCTTTACAGGAGATCACCCAGCAACAGTTTTGTAATACAGAGAGCACAGCTCTGCTGGAAAAGTGTGTCCGCTTCCACATCTTCTGTGCGGAGCGACTCTGTGAAGAGGATATGCATTCGTTTGACGACAAAATCAACAACGAGAACATGACAAAGTGCCTACAGACGCTGAAGGAGAACTACTCGGACCTGGAGAAGAAGCAGGAGTTCTGTCCCAATGAGGCAGAGATGAGGTGTTACATGGTCTTAATGAATCTCAACCAAGGAGACATCCTAAGGTAGGTTCAAATGCAGATCCCAGTCCTGGATCAAGGCAGTGCCTGTTGCCTAATCCAACTATGTTCTTTGACTTAATAAAATGTGATCAAATCATATCCCCAGTTTCTTTCTCATACATGTGCAGTATGCAATTCTTGATATCTAAGCTTATAGATATCTTCCAGGACATGTACATGTAAATCTCTAAAAGTTAACTTTACAGTTTGTTATCTCTCTGGTGACTGATTCCTGCAGGGATTAAAGATAGAGTAACCTATTTTGATATCTGGGTACTAACAACAAAATGTCCTTTGTCTCCTTTTATTGTGTGTTCAACGATTATCATTGACTATGTATTTCTTAATATCTTCCCAAGAACCATGAAAGAATTATTTTTTCTTGAAAGTGATGCAACTAATGTGAAATCTTCAACTTAATATGTATGTCATGACTGTTTTGTAGAGAGACACAGCAGCTACGACCAGACGTACGAAACACGATCTACATTAATTACGCGCTACAGGTGTACGCGGCCCTGAACAGTAACAACTATGTTCGCTTTTTCCGACTGGTCAAGGGTGGATCTTTCCTGTGTGCCTGTATCATGCACAGGTAAATAATGACATTCTGAAACTCATGTTACATTTATGTCATCACAACCATTACATTTATCTTATCACAACAGTTACATTTATTTTATTACAACAGTTACATTTATATTTATTTATCACATCAGCCTTTTTATGTGAAAATTCAAATCAGTCAAGTTACAGAATTTTTGCCTCTATGGTTTAATTTGATTTTGGGCAATTCAAAAAATACATCATCTCTAACTGAATAGATACAAAAAATTTTAGTGCCACTTATTTCTGTGTATTTGACTCATAAGAGTACAATAATGCAAACCTAAAAAAAACCCATAAACCCCAGAAAATGGAAAATATGACTGCTACGTATTTTTATGTGTATTCCTTCTTTCGGGAAAATTTTATATTTAGAAATACATGTATTTAGAAATATCTTTATCTTTATCATTGTTTTAAAAAAAAAAATGCATCCACATGCAAAAGCGATTTCTATTTTAAAGAAATCATTATCCATGGTTGAACTTGCAGATACTTTACTCAAGTCAGAAAGAAAGCATTACAGATCCTGATAAAGGCTTATAGAAAAGGTGTACAGGTAGGTCTCTTGTGGGCAGTTAGGTAAATAATGATATTAAATACCCATGATCCAAGAAAACTGGTCTCCACGAATTTGAATGATTCCACTGTTGTAATTGTCAGAACTTTTGGAGTGTGTGTACAATTCCCTTATTTATATTTATTGTATAGCTTCCACTGGAAGACTTGGTCAGGACACTGGGATTTGATGATCAGAATGAGGCTGCCCAATTCTGTCAATTCTTTGGACTGACCACAGTGGATAATTGCGTCACTCTGGACAGGGGGGCATTCATCGACCCAGAGGAAAACTGGTGCCCACGTAGATCAGCCCTTATTGAGCAGAAACGAAATTCTTCAATTGGGGAGGTAATAATGTGATACTTATGTAAACCAAACATGTTGAAAATACTGTGTTTATTGGTAATAGCCAAAGCATTCAGATTTCCCTTAGTGTTAACCATGTTCTTATTTCATAGGCTATAAATGGGGGTCCACTGCCTGTGTTTTCACCACCAAAACCAGAAAATAGCTTTGATGAGAATGGCAGGTTTATTGGCCAGATTATAGCTAAGGCTTCAGGTAATAGAATGATTGCATTTCAAACGTTTGTGGTATTTGTGGTCTTAATATGTTGATGAAGGATGTTCTAACAATTTTTGTTTGGTCGGTAGATCTAGTGGATTCTCCAAGGAAAGAACCAAAAAGTATCAGACCAGAGACTGACCACGCACCTGTTTCCACTGCAAGAGTGGTGACCCCCCAACCCCCAGCTGAATGCAAACCCAAAGTCGCTTTCTCATTAGAGGTACTGATGTTTTGATTGTTTTGCTTTGTCCTTTTGCAAATTTGATTCTGCTATGCTTTTACAAAGAAAGTTCTAGAGACAGTTTGACAAGACTTCATACTTACATGTAGGTTTGTAGTGGGGAGCTTTATTTACCGGTAAGTGGGCCATGATTTTCTTGCCATGGCATTCCCTATGAATCGTATTTTTTTGCTTTTTCTCATTTTCATGTTGATACATTTTATGGTTGTGGTTCAATTTCATGTTTATTCAAAGTGTTCTGTTTTATTGGATGTAGCTGAAAACAAGATACCATTAATGTATGGTAAATGATTGGTAAAACGCTTTGGTTATATGCCAAGTGAAATCAAAACCATCTTAGTTTAATCAACTGGTACATTTAAGCCTCATTTAGCATCATACTTCTATCAGATTAACATTTGCATATACTGTGGAATCATCATTGTTCGTGGGGGACCAATGTTAAGGGCTTTTGTGGTTAACACTTGCCCACAAATTTACATCCCAACGAACGTTTACACAATCATTTAATTAATATTTATCAAAATTATCCCGATTACTCTACCAATGAAATTACTTCCCCGCAAACCAGGAAAACTTTGGCTATCCACAAACATTGACCCCCACGAATAAAAATGATTCCACAGTATTTATCAGTAATCTACATGATATTGGTTTTGTTTCAGGGAGTCAAGGAGGAGGCGAAGCTATTATTCTGGGAGGTGATTGATGGCCTTTGTCTGGAGATTGGACAGGAAGTGAAGCGTGACATGGTGGACCCATTAATGGATTTCTCCCTGTCTGTGTACAATTCCATCTCAACTGAAGTTGTCACCAAGTTTGTGTTGTAAGTAATACTTATATAAGTATTTTTGTTGGAGAAGATTTTTGCTACCAGGCTTAGAAACTCTTAAATGGACTCTAGTTTAGTTTTAGTTTTGCACACAGTACACATTTATTGATTGATATTGTTTACACTAAGAAATTAAGGTTAGAAAAATTTTTATTCTCTCAAACAAATTATATTGTTATTTCAGAAAACAAATCACTATTATGGATGCTCATGCAACTCTTACAAATGAGTTCAGAAAGAGATGTAGGGTCATAATATGAGCAAAACATGAATTCACTTGATTCACTTAAAAAATTGTTTGATGAACCATCTGGCAAAAGAATTTCTATCATAAAAATTGAGTACTGATTTAAAGCTCTGTAGGTTTTGGGCAATTCCCATATCCTGTATAAAATTTTGAAGTCAACACCTTAGCTTACCTATACAATTATCATAATGATAAAAAAAAATGTGTAATTCTCTTACTTTATACACAATTGCCAGTTTTTGAATTGAGCTAGATTTGCTATATTTTTTATAAGGGAGTATGCAGATGCAGTGAAAACCCTACAGGAGCAGCAAAAGGCAGAGAGGGAAGCCCAAGCACGCAACGCTGCAGCAGTTCAGATAACCAGTGAGATTCTCAAGGAGGTCCTGAATGAGGAAACCCTCAACTCAGCCAATGAAGAGTTCAGGCAAGCTGTCTGTTTTATTAATTAAGAAGTTTGTCCTTTATTAGTTTGATGAATAAACTTTTAAGTCAAAAAAAGGTTCCATTGTTACATATTTCAAACATCTTGTTATTTTGATTCAGTGTTCAAACAAACACACTTGATGTTTCTCGTGATAAAAGCTATAACCATCTCCTATTAATGTTAGGAAGAGGGTTTATTTTTATTCATTAGAAGTAAAATAGTTAATGCAAGGTGCTTGTGTGATGTATGAAATGTGATTTATGAAAAAACTTGATTTAATTAGATATTTTTAAAATACAGGGAAGTTCAAGCTGAATTGAAGAGACAAAGAATTGAAAGGTGTTCTGCAGAAGTTGCAATGGCAATATTAAATACCTCTGTACTGGACATGACCCACTCTCTCTCTGAAGAATTTTACCAAAAAGATGTGGTAGAGCGACTGCAGCGATTGGCCGACCAGGAACATTGTGTCAAGGTCAAGAGAGCGGGCCGCTTTTTCCAGATGTGGAAAGCTCAGCACTGTGCTCGCGTCAAGTTCAAGCGCTCCATGCTGGATTTTCCTTCATCCAGTGCCATGATGGACCCAGCACAGCAGGTAGAGGCTCTGATTCCAGACGGGAGGAGAGAGGAGATTCAGGAAGAAGGGTTCTATGTGACCCAGACCACCAAACTGTCGCTGGAGTCGCCAGTGGAGTATGTGAAGCGATTGGAAGCCGAGGAAAAAGTGCTAACGGCACACGAGATCTACAGAAATCTGTGTCGGCAAAAAGCTTGGAAACCTTTGGATGTTGGGTCGCTAGTTGGGCATCAACTTTTGCTTCAAAACAAAGAGGCTATTAAAAGTGGGTCCGAGTTTGTGATAATATTTTAATATTTACCAGTGTTACAAATATTCAAAGTTGTAAAGAGAGCAATATTTCTGATAGATTTGGTATGAAGGGGTTCTCAGAAAGCCACATGTAACCATAGAAACCACAATTTGTAGTTCCACTTACGTGATAATGATGGTTATTGAATATATACTTATAAGTAATACCTATTCTTTGTGTCTTCTTTTATAAAAATTTTGTTGATTTAAATTAGGAAGGGATTGCACTATTCACATTTCTTTTTCTTTGAGATCCATATGCATGAGCCAAATGTAAATTTTTCTGAATTTCAAAGTATATATTGTACATGATTAAGATTGTATGGTTTATAATGAATTTTAACTTTTTATGTACAATGATGTACTAGTATTAGCTCTGTTTTTTCCTTTGTTATTAGGAGATCCAAGCTGTGGTAACATTTTCTGGAAGCTGGTGATTTCTCTACCGGACCCTGACCTTATCCAGACCCAGCATCAAGGTCAAGGTCTCCAGCAGCTCACCAAGTGGCTCAAGGCCAAGTTCCACCGAGGGACGACCACGTCTCAACAGCTCTCCTCTGTACAGGTACTGAAAACATGCCTTAATTCATGGGTAAGAGCGGCATTCAGTTTATGTTCCTTAAAAAAAAAGCTGTTACCATTGTACCTGTGCAGTTTTGATTTTCCTTTGAAAGAAATGTTATAGTAGGTACATTTTACTCAATGACATTTTAGGATGTTTTGATTTTTAGTTTGGTGTCTGTCTTCATATTTTCTCTGCAGTTGAATGTAATCTGTATATAATGTACATGAGTTTGAAATTGACATTTATAAATATAATGTTATCTTTGCTATAAACTTTGAACCAGATAGAAATATAAAAATCCAAAAGAAGAATGAAAAAAAGAAGTTCACATGTGATCTTTTATATGTTGTCTTTAATCAGATGATGTATATAGCTCTTGAAATGGTTTCTTCTCTTTCTTGTAGAATGAGCTGTTAAGTTTGTACAAAGTACCAGTGACCCTAAACTCTCTACAAGGCTCTCTGGGGGTCTGTGTGAGGCTCCTGGAGGGAAATATAGCTATCAGTGACATTACAGGCAGCCTGCATGGGGCCTCAGCTCTCTTTTTTGTCCTGCCTCCAGCAATCAGTGAGGACCCAGAGTGGGTATGTTGATTATTAAATGACCTTGGTTTTAAGCAAAGTGTGGAATGGTAGGGGGCTCTTTACTTAATGCTTGACTCCTCTCAATCTGTTTAACATCATCACTCATGATATAGCCTCTTTAATGTAAAATTGATCAGCATTGAAAAGTAGTAAGAATTTAGAGATATTATATGTTTTATTACATGGGAGGGGTGCTTTATACTAGTTATTTTATTTTCAGTTTGTTGCATTAATTTTCGTAAAGAATGAAATTTTAGGCTGTAAATGAATGTAAAGAATTGACTTGGATTTAGACAAAGCTATTAAAGGCTAAAAATAATAGCTGTATAAATAATTTTACATGTATCTTTGCTTCCAACAATACCAAAATTAAATTATTGTCAAGCCTTTATTAGATATTATTATGTTGTTCATAACGTTTACTTTATTCATTTGAGAATTATAATCTCATTACCAGAGTCTGTGGGAAGATGAGAAAAGGAGACTTGAAGGACTCTTACGAAGCAAGCCTATCTGTCCTTCGCTACCATTGGTTGTGATATGTCCTGTTCCAGCCAATGAAAATGTAGATGAGAACTTTGTGCAGAGATGTCTGAACATTGATGATTTGGTGGCCGAGAAGCTGATCAGTTGCATGACATTGTATGTTATAGAGTATGATGAAGATTTACCAGAGGGTGTGGAGGTCAATGACCCAGAGGTTACAGAAAAGGTAAGATGGAAGGGAAGGAGAGCTTTATATCAGTGGATCTAATTACAGTAAAACTCGGTTATAGCGAAGTCCAAAGGACCAATGGATTTACTTTGTTATATCCATAATTCGTTATTTCCGTAAAACGAATTCGTGATAATAACTATAGCGAGTTCTCTATATATATGTATTCTTTCACCAAGCTATAAATTTTGCTAATTGGGGCTTAAAATAAAAATGCATTACTTTGATACCTTTAATAATTGGATTGTGAATTGAAAAATTTATATGAAAATAAATTCATTGAAACTTTTATGTTAAATGGTGGTGCAAACATATAGGATTTTAAGAAATAATTGAAAAAAGAATTCTATGATATATTTAAAAGAAAATTCTTAACTAAAGTGGAATTTATTTTTCTAACTAACTGTCTGTGTTTTATTAGATGAGACTAACTATCTGTGTTATCTTAGATGAGACTAACCGCCAGTGTTATGTTTAGCTTTCAGACAGAGTGAGATGGTTGGCAGAACAGTTCCCTGGGACCCCGGGTCTCCAGACTCAGTACTGTAGGTCTGTGGTGGAAGACTTCCTACAGGAACACTTCTACAGCAGAGTGTTGTATAACCTCAAACAGCGCAAACTTCAGGGTTACCTGCACCAGGTAACGAGTCGTTTCACGTTGTACTGTGGTTCAATTAATATTTGTGGAAACAATTTTCCTGAATCAAATGATTTTATCAGTTTTAACATGAAACTGTCAAACTATGTGAATTAGTGGACAGTGATCCTATCAATACAATGTCTGATTAGAAGCTATACTTTGCTAAACATTTAATTTGGATCTACTTAACAACAAAATCCACAAAAATTGGTATTCAACAAATGCTGATGAAGCCACAGTAAACTGTAGTGCTTCCTCAGTTTACATTTTTGGAAAAATAAATTTATTGGTAGTATAGTTTCAGTGATTTCATTCAATAGTGAACTCTTATCAAAGCAAACTTTATCATATCACGTCTACATGTTTTTTTTTTTATAATTGTTCTGATTTCTGTTTGTTCTACAGGATCCAAACACAATGATATCTCTATACAATGCTGGCATTGTCCATTTACAACAAGTGCTCACGTCGCCAAAGCTGTCCAATCACTCCTGGCCAGTCAGTGAATTTACTCATTCAAGAAGGCATGGTTAGTTCAGATTGTGAACATTCATGGTTAATTTCTAGAAAAAAAATATTGGAAAATTTTGATATAAGAACTCTTTTTTTGATGCACAAGTACATATATTTAGAAAAGAAAACTGCCTTGGGGCTAAATTTAATTTTTTGCCTTAACTTGCAAAAACCCACTGAAAACATTTAATTGATGTATGTTATTGTTTCAATTTATCGTCTCTGTTTTCAAGATTTGCCTCCCCTGTACTGGAACACTGACCAACACTTGACAATGGTCTCTGACCTTCTGGCCGACCTTCAGCTCCCCAGCTTTACGTACAGTCAGGAGGAGAAAGATGATTGGTCGACAGTTTGTCAGGATGTCTGGGCTTATGTACAGCGAATCGTCGACGGATTCTCACCTTCCAATTCTGTGGATTTGGCATCAAAGTAGGTTTGAAGAAGAGGGAGAGGATAGGCAATCTGTAAGATTCTGGTCCCTCTAAACCTTTCAATTTATTCTGTGAAACTTAGAAGGCTATAATTAGAATAAGTGGAAACCCAGTATTAACTTTCAAATCATCTTGGGTTGATGATCAAATAAATTTAGATTTGAATATTTGATGACTTTTGCTGACACTGTGTTTCTTCACCTATTTCTCAGTATTTATTCAAAATTGTCCTTTTACATACAATTTAACAGTTCATCAACTTGGTATTACATCTTCCAGTTCAGTTGTGGAAATAATTTTGAGTTAACATTTAGCAAATAATGAAATGACATTTTATTTAGAATGTGTAAAACATAAGTTTGGCCCATATTTCAGAATTCGAGTTCTTCTACATCGAACTCGTCGGGACTTTGAGGACACCTGTGACCTTTGTACCGGAGTCAGTCGCTGTGACCCGACCTACATCAACATGCCATGGACTGACCTCATTATGGCCTGTGTAGAGTTTAAGATTACTGAAGCTGACTTCATGGATCCTAACTCAGAGGTACTTCTTGATTTTTAATATGATCAATGATAATACTGTAATTAAGTCTATGAACAAATTTATGCAAGTGATGTGACAATTGAGGTACTTCGTGATTTTTAATATGATACATACTGTTATTAAGTTTATGAAGTTGTATAAAGTACCAATGGCAAGAATTGCTATTTATCACATGTTTTTCTCAATATACGTTGGATATCACTCATGGGATAAATTTTTGATATTCCACTGTGTGTTCTTGCGCCACGTGACGTCACAATTAAAAACTACCATAGTTTCAGGGGGATGATTGATGTAGAATGAATAGGTAGCAAAACAACTCAGTTTGAAAGTGTACAGTAGTAAATGTGAAACATTTAATGCTGTTTTATTTTTTTTCCACTAATTGATAAAAGTATGCTTGAAAAAAGAAATTTTGTTTGTTTATCTTTAAGGATCTATTTTCTGTGCGTAAAGTTTTGACGTCTTGTAGCAAATGTGTTGTGTGGCTCACTATTATAATTTTTATAGAAAAAATTGAAGTTAAACAAAAGACGTGGTGAAACGTGATAAGAAGAATCTCTAATGATTTGTGATGGTATATGATTCTTATCCAACTCGTTGTGTGTTTCCTATCCCCTGGCCAAGGCTCAGGGGTAGAAAACATGCAACTTGTCGGATAAAAATCATATATCATCACAAATCATGAGAGATCTTCTACATATATGCTTTAACACCATTTTTCATGCAAACATATTTTTCAGTCTATAGAATAGATAATCTATTAGATCTGTGAAAAAAAGTGTAGCATGTCCAAAACAGTGAAGGAGACTGAGTAGTCAACAAATAAACCATCAGATTTACCTCTAAGTGTTAAAAATGATGTTATTATGTATTATTCAGTGTAAAAACTCTACAAATTTTGAATGTACAATCTGATGTTTTTCCTCTATCTTTTTCCTTCTTCAGGAAATTCATAGAAAGTTGTATGAAAATGTCTTTACTGATGACCATAAAATGTGTTTACTTTAATTTATTTATTTATATAAAAATGCTGTATAATTTTTGACTGTTTAACAGACAGGGATGGATGAGTTGGTGCTGGCGTATGACAAGGAGGCCCCCTTGGCCTTTGATCCTCCTTCAGAGTGGCGCTATCTGGAAAATGACCAAGATAGAGAAGGTTGGTTGGAACTAAAACATGAAGTACCGGTACTCATAGAAATAATGCTCATGTGTGTGTCTCCCTTTTTATATCAATTGATTCCATAGGATGACTTGATATTTGTCAGTCATCCATTTAAACTTTCTATCTAGAGATGTTATGATATATATCTTTATGTTGGAAAGTATCTCCATCTTGGACATCTGTAACACAACTGTTTGCATATTCCAAGGAGCAAAGAGCTCTGTACCTGAATTTAGGAATTATTTATACATTGAATAATTGCATTTTTCTTATTCTGCAGAAACTGTGTCTTTGGAAACAACATTTCAGAGAGCTGCAGCAAGAAAGTGTTCACAGAAAGAAAGCCTCTCAAATAGCAGACAAAAGAATACAAATGTCAGATCTAAAGAAAAGTCGGCATCTTTGGACCTGTTACCAAAGGCAGTGCATGATGCCACACAGACATCTACTCTCCTGTCAACAACAATTGAAGAAGAAAAACTGAAATCTAAACAATTTGAGAAATACCTTGAGAGTTTAGTGAACGGTTCAAACTTGAATAAAACAAATATCCCGGACATCACAAATATTCCTACGTGGAGTGTATACGATTATGAACAGGAAGAGAGTAAGATTTCCCAGAATACCATTCAGGAATCATTCTATAAGACAGAGGCCAGTGTTTGGAACTATGGACCTTATAATCTGGACAAGACACTGGGCCAGCCTCGGGTCTCTGAACAGTTTGTCCAGCTAGAGGAGAATCTTAAGTCAGAGAGGAGGGCCAGTGATGTGTTTGAGTTACAACTCCAGAGGTGGATGCAGACGGGCGTCTGATACATATACAGTACAAATCATTACACATGCACCAAAATTGCTACATGTGAAATGTAAAGGTTACCATTTACCTGTAATTTTAATTATTTACATGGGAGCTTGTCACTGCATTAATCAAAATTAATAGCTCCCTGTGAACCAATTACTGTGCTCAGTTAGTTTCTGGAGACACAAATTGGTGTTGACAGCTCAGTTAAAGCTCCAAGTAGAAGGGCATTTAATTCAGCCACTGATTGGTTTATGGTAAATACTCAATTTGAATGGATTTGCTTGACTGCTGTGGCTCAAGTAGCACAGCTGCAAACCCAATATACAGGTACATGTATTGTTTACATGAAAGGATACCACCAAGGACATTTATCCTCTGTAAACATGCCTATTTGGCAGTGATATCATTGTGGTAAAAAAACATTAAATGAATTTATTTTCAATTGGATTTTTGATTGTTATTACCGGTAAAGCGACCATTCTCATCTAAAAACCAAATCCTACTTCAGTTGGATAGGTTATATTAAAGAGAGCATTTGCACGTAAAATTGTATTATTAAAGCTTTCTCACAGTGTGTTGATAAGCTTGATTCCTGAATGATAGCTATGAAAGAGAGCAGTTACATGTAATTTTTAAACTTAAAAACAGTTCTTAAATATTAATTTTGATAAAAATGAACTTGTTTTTTTTTTGGAAATGTTTAGTTTTAAAACAAGTACTAGTATTTTGATCTATTTGATTCCCAAGTGTAATTGAAGAGAGCATTCACATGTAATTTGTTTATGGTATATCATTCTTTTCCTTTGAAATGTGTTTGGTTTATCAGAGAGATCATTTACATGTAAATTAAGAGAGCATAATGTGCAAGGTAATTTATATTTTAAGCTTTATATATAGTTATAACTCAAATATTCCAGAAATACATGTATAGACTGTTCACTAATACTGTTAAAAGGCCTCTGTTTCAGAGTGTACTTGACATCAATAGCCCATGTAATGTACAGTGAGGCTCTTTGAAGGTGTCATTGAGAACACAATATTTTTGGCCAAAGAAGTTATTCACATGTGAATCTAATAGCACATCCATTTTAAAATTTGTGTTTATCTAACCACCATCAAACAAATGACCAATACTCATATTACATTTGAATTCTAAACATGAATTTAACAAAACACAACAAAAGAGATGAAGCATGTTTATTAAAATGAAGTTAGCATACACCCAAACTCCAAAATCCGTAAAACAAAAGAAAAGAAATAAACAAACGTGAGTAAAATGCGAATAAAATGATGGTTTTATACACTATCTAAAAATAAAATGCGACTTAAATGAGTTTAATACATTATACATGTATATCAAGGGAATTATAATGCAAATAAAATTATGGTTCTATACACTATCAAAAATTGCTCTTTTATGACAAAATGTTTTAAGATTGCTAAATTGCAGGATATGTCATAATTTATCATTACATAATAGTTAAAGGTCAAATGTCTTTATTAATTTATTTATTTATTTATGCTTTTTGTTTGAATTTTGTTTAAGGGTCGTTTTTTTGTTTCTTTTGTCTTCTTTTTAGCGCTGTGTATTGATAAAAGCTACAATTCCTACAATTTTTAATGGAAAGTATCATGCAGTTATACACGCACAGTATATACATGTACTAAAATGCTACATAAACAAACAGGTCACACGGAACTTTATTTACCTACGTTTTTGCACCTACATTTTAATTGACCTCTTTAATATAATGATTATGTAAACGGAATATTTTTGGCCTTCTTTTTCTAACGGATAACCCTCTGTCAGTATATGAATGTTTATAATATTAGAACAGAAGAGATGATTGAGTTTTAATGGCGTTACTATGTTATAATGGTGCGATATTTTCAGCTGAAGTAACAGGAGAGAAAATTTATGCACTACATACGTGTTGGTTTTATATGTTTCCAAAATTATTGATAGTATACCAACACACTATATTCTTATGCTTTTAAAAAAAACTAAGCCATTGATTCCACGGGAGAGTGGTTTATAAACAATTCTGATTTATCTTTTAATCTTATTCCCTATGACACATAAATTCCTGAGAACTATTTGACAAGAAATACAGATAAAAAAGATAGGGTTACGTGGAATCAGCTACAGAATTCTCCAATTTTGTTTATATTATGCAGGGTGTGTAGATTCGAAAATTAAATGAACTGGAATAAAAGTCGCCAATAGCTACAATGTACGTGTACTCTGCTGGCAAGGAAAAAAAACCATATTGGGGTAACAAATACACACAGGTCTAAATTTGAGTCCATAAAGCTCTAAGTGACCTTTTACATGCAAACAAAGTATAAATTATAATTCAGTTAATACGAGTAAAAATGAAAAATACCTTATATGAATACAAACCAAACTGTCAACTTAATGACCTCTTTTTTATTGACACAAAAGCTTTGAAACCATATTTACGGAAGATTTTTTTAGCGTTCGTAAATATGAACAAGAGGCCCATGGGCCACATCGCTCACCTGAGGAACAATAGGCATGATAAGATCAGCTTAATGAAGTCATAATACAAAATATCGACAATGTGGTATAATTTTTCTTGATCCTGTATAAATAACACTCTATTTTCCCCAGGGATATTGTTATGTTTATAATCAAGTCCTTTTTCTAACAGGATGATTTTATAGCCATATCACATGTTGAGCATTGCAGTTCTGAAGAAGGTCCTAAACAAATTGTTTATATATATGATATAAACCTACATCAAACTCTGAACCCCTTGTGAGGCCCAAGAATCGTCCTGGGGCCAGAGTCTAAACAATTTTAAAGAATCAGCAATATGTCAAAATGCTTGCAAATAAGTAAACAATATGTAATAACATTATTACAGCTTTTGTGAATAATAAAAATGTTTTCCTTTGTACAATTGGATCCCCAATGTGGCCCCACCCTACTCCTCAAGATTTTGATTTAAACGAATTTGAATCTACTCTATCTGAAGTTACAGCTCTTCTAAGCAAATGGTTTTTTAGAAGATTTTTAAAGATTTTTCTCTATATATTCCAGTAAAAATGTGTCCTCCCCTCCCCCCCCCCCCTTGTGACCCCATGCTAACCCCGGGGATCGTGATTTGAACACATTTGAATTTACCCTACCTGAGGATGCTTCCATACAAGTTTCAGCTTTCCTGGCTGATTGGTTTTGAGAAGATTTTTAAAGATTTACTCTATATATTTCCATGTAAAAATTCGACCCCCCCCCTCATTGTGGCCCCACCCTACCCCCGGGACTCATGATTTTCACAACGTTGAATCTACACTACCTGAGAATGCTTCCACATAAGTTTCAGTTTTCCTGGCTGATTGGTTTTGAGAAGAAGAATTTATAAGATTTACTCTATATATTCCCATGTAAAAATTCGACCCCCCCATTGTGGCCCCACCCTACCCCCGGGGCACATGATTTTCACAACTTTGAATCTACACTACCTGAGAATGCTTCCACATAAGTTTCAGCTTTCCTGGTTGATTGGTTTCTGAGAAGAAGATTTTTAAACATGTTCTCTATATATTCCTATGTAAAAATTCGACCCCTGCCCCCCTTGTGGCCCCACCCTACCCCCAGGGATCATGCTTTTCACAACTTTGAATCTACATAACCTGAGGATGCTTCCACATAAGTTTCAGCTTTCCTGGTTGATTGGTTTCTGAGAAGAAGATTTTTTAAAGATTTACTCTGTATATTCCCATGTAAAAAATTGACCCACCCTACCCTCGGGGGCCATGATTTTCACAACATGGAATCTACACTACCTGAGGATGCTTCCACATAAGTTTCAGCTTTCCTGGCTGAATGCTTTCTGAGAAGATTTTTAAAGATTTACTCTATATATTCCCATGTAAAAATTCGACCCCCATTGTGGCTCCACCCTATCCCCGGGGCTCATAATTTTCACAAATTGAATCTACACTACCTGAGGATGCTTCCACACAAGTTCTTTCCTGGCCAAACGATTTTTGAGAAGATTTTTGAAAAATTCACGAAAATTTTCAATAATTTCTAATTATCTCCCCTTGTAAAAGGGCGTGGTTCTTAATTTTTTACAACTTTGAATCCCCTTTGCCTAAGGATGCTATGTGCCAAGTTTTCTTAAAATTGGCCCAGTGGTTCTTGAGAAGATGTTGAAAATGTGAAAAGTTTACGGACAGACAGACGGACGACAGACAAAATGTGATCAGAATAGCTCACTTGAGCTTTCAGCTCAGTAGAGTTAAAAAATGCAACTGCTAAGAAACCCCCCATATCAAAGCCACTTTGTGCTCTCACTTTTTATCAAAGTAATCAAATTTCTTTAGAATTGAACGATCAGTTGGCGCCGCCTCCCTTTTGTAACTAAAAAACTCAAAGTGAAAATAAGAAATGTAGTCAAAGCTTTGATTTACAAATCGTAACCTGCGATATTTTTATCTTTCTCAAAACCCCACATGATACTAATCAAATGACGCACCCTTATTAGCACATAGGACTTCGTGGTGCAGACAGATGTAATAAATGCAAGCAAGCTATCTATGATTTTGCAGGTAAATTATCGCATAGGAATGATAAACACTTTCCTATTGCATTTCATCTGAAAGCGGAAATGATTGCAATTTAGATAAGGGTCTCTGAATTCAGTTTTAGATTTATGTCCTTATTATACCATAGGGTGAACTTTCATTACAGAAACAATGCGCTTTGGTTTATAATGTTCGACCAATATTTGAACGACAGAAGTCGAGTCACAAGCGAGATAGATTCTTTGTCCCGTGATAAGTTTTGTTGTACTTTAAAAAAATACCAATTCTGAAAACCAAAATGACTCGTAACATTAAATACGGGAACTGTTCAACACCCCCCCCCCCCCCCCACCCTTTCAATTGTTGATGCCTAAACATTAAGACACTAAAATAGGAAAAATTTAATAAAAATTTTGACCATAACTTTAATCGCAAGAAAAGAATTATATATTTTCTCAATATTTAATAAAAATATTTTGACAAATAAGTGTTTTTAGAATATATGCTTATATATGTTTGTATTCCCGGAAATGATCAGGCTGACAGAGAAAATATCGGAAGAATCGACGAATTAATACAGTGCACGTAACTCAATGATCACGCAAGCATTTATGCGTAATAAATTAAATCCAAAAGACATTAATTAATCAAGGTCCTCTAAGTTATAAAAAAAACACCTATTAAAAATCTCGGAACATAAATATAAACTAACATAATTATACTTTTCACATGCAACGTGTCAGTATCGGATACTTCATCTTTTTTTCTGAAACCAAATGAAATTCTCATGTG
This sequence comes from Magallana angulata, assembly GCF_025612915.1. Lineage (NCBI taxonomy): Eukaryota > Metazoa > Mollusca > Bivalvia > Ostreida > Ostreidae > Magallana > Magallana angulata. The sequence continues at coordinate 17,431,199 of NC_069118.1, forward strand.
AAAAATTAACGTAAACCTACATATACTTGGTACTTAGCTTTATTACGGCATTGTCTAAACACATGAGAATGTGTTTGTGTGTGTTTTGATATGTACAGTACTTTAAAAAGTTGGCCATTATTGTGACAGTTGATATTTTTTTTAAATTGATATTTTAACTATAATGCAACTGTGCGTAGACTTTTAGCAATATCAACACACACACACACCCACCCACCCACACACACACACACACTCTCTCTCTCTCTCTCTCTCTCTCTCTCTCTCTCTCTCTCTCTCTCTTAAGCTTGATTTGTCGTTGTTGTTGTTTGTAGTTAGAAATCTTTCTGACTACAGGACATTGCATTATGATCGCCAGAAATGTAATGTGAAATGCATAAAAAGGTGTACACAAACTATCGTTGTAGATATAATATTACCAGTTCATTCATTATTCTGCGTCACAAAGTTTTAAGTAAATAAATGTTACGCAGTTGGACAGAACTAACGACAAAAGGCGATGATTTTTGAGACGGAAAAATGAACTGATGGAACAATTATAGTTAGCAGCTCCTTAAGCTCTTGCCAAAGATGAACTCGATTTGCACAATCTTGTCCTGAAAAATAAACCATATAGATATTAGAAATATTACATATGTTCCATAAGAACATTTAATATAATAATGGGTCCTTATATAATTCAATATCACACTTTTACATAACTTGTTTTCAATAAAATTCAACGTGAGTAGCTCCGTTGGGGTTACCATGATACTAATTCATCTAAATGATTTTTTAATTGATACATTTATGATAATGACATCCCATCAAATATTTTGTTTTTACTTCAGATTGAAAAAAAAATGTTTTGAAAATGAAACTTTTACTATTATAATTCTAATCTATACAAAATTCGTATTTTTGTAATTTTCAAAGAAAGAAGCTTACTTTTTTCTGTTATATTTAAGCATTTGAACAATGGAGGTCGTGCACTTCTTCCAGACTGATCGGTGGAGTACACCGGGAACATCAAATTCTCGAAGAATAGTCTCTGAAAAAAAACAAAATAAAAACAACTATTACCCTGAAGGAGGTGGTTCTCAAGGAAAGGAAATATAGATTTTATTAGGACGTAGTGTAGATTTGCAATACAAACCTTTGATCTTTTTCATTCTTATTTCATCTAGTTTCTTTCCGAATTCTTTACTGAAATATCCTGCATCCAGCTCTTGTCCTGTGTAAAGTCTTTTAACAGTGACCTTGCCATCAAAGAAGGGCCTGCGTTGCCCATCATCTTGAAATTACGGCTGTTTAAAACGTCTTCAATGCCTGTAGAAAGAAACATTTTTTTAAATAAAATAATAAATCATTGCACCAAATGTCCAGAGAATTGAAAAATTAATTGAATATGCATATTTGCATACACATGTAAATTCATACCTTCATCTGTGTCAGGAATGGTCGAATCTTCAAACTGTGAAAAGAAAGAAATAATTGTCATACTCGCTCAAAAGCTAGGAGTGTTGCAGTTAGATGCTTGTTAATGTATATTGATCCTCACATTTGCGTTTGATGAATCAGTATTAAAAAGACTTCTTCTTGCGCCAACGTCTGCAGTATAAAAAGCAGATTCCTCTTCTGTCATAGGAGACGCTTTTGGAGTGGGAAGGTTTACATGATTATCTCTAACCTGTAAACAACCGAAACGAGATTTTTGATGACACTATAGAGGTTTCGTGGCTATGTAAAATACTTTTATTGCAGACTAATATATATTAATATCTTTGAAGGATATTGATGATTGATATTTGTTTTCTATTAGAGTCTTTTACAAAAATATTCAAAAATTGTTATGTAGAAAATATATGAAAGACAATGTAAAAGATATAAGAAGGACAAGATTTACTAGTACTTAAATGCCTTGCAGCCTTAGCTTCTTTTTTGTACTATAAAGATTTCGTTTGTATTAAAGCGGAGCACCGCTCGTAAATGGCTCTGTTCGCCATATTTCTTTTTTTCTTTTTCATCACCCCTATCCCTACAACCCATTCGGTTGCGACGAAATTATCAAAATTTACGGACTTTTTTCAAGCCAGGAGAATACTAACATCCAATAAACAGGTCAAATCAACAGAGTATGCACATAAAATAAGAAATTTATGCATAACATACAAAGACTACAAAAGGAATATTTTACATCGGCTACGGTTCTGGTGTGTAATCGGGTGTAAAGAAATCAAAGGGATCAGATCTCATAATTTATAATTCCATGCTTTTGATTCTGTAAACTAATGACCATGATTATGTTTATCTATCTAGTCTATATTCTTTAAAAACTGATCAATCTCATTTATGTAATTATACATCCAATTTAAACATTTTATAAATGTTCACTAAAATGTTTTAATCATGCATGTACCAGTATAAGTTTATACATATAAAAGGTTTTATGTAATTATCTTGGAGAAAATTGCTGATATATATTTTTTGCAAAAAATTTTAGATATGGTTATTTTTATATATTCATTCTGATTATTTGCAAAATGACTGCTTTTTAAAGCGCTAAGCATAGCTCAGCGCTTTATTGTCGTTAGACTTCTATTTCCGGTGCAAGGAATAACTGCCCTCTATGAGCAGAAATATACATCATTTGAATTGGTAGGAGGTATAGGGAACAATTTATCTGGGTGACGGAAATGGCCGAGTAAAAACGATTGGTTTGCGGGGCTTACGTACATCAGCACGGGATGCTACGCAGTGATGAAAAAATATAGTGCGTATTCAGAAGCTAAAATATAGAAAAATAAAATCGATTCTTTGTAAGAAATGTCAAAAACTGTGATAAATTACTGTTCAAAAGGTATAATTTGTGATTTTAACATATCTTTTTTTAGGCAAGTATCCATATACAAGTCGTGTTCAGCTTTAATTCACATCATCTTAAAAAAGTAACATATATCTAAAGAAATCTGGCCTTCGATACTTTAAATTGATATTCATTAAACATAAACCAAAATTTCAATAAGGCTCATTTCCGCCTACGCTTGCACACAGTAAATTTTCTTAGAACCAAGCTAGGTTTGCGCTTTTCAGTACTTTGATTTAAATAAATAACATAACAGATATAAAGAATATTTATGTTTCAATTAGTATCAAAAGTATGTAATATATATTTCATTTAGTATTACCAGTATTTTCTAAAAATTTTATGCATCATATTTTATTATTTTTAGGATGGATCTCTACACCAAATAAGTGTAGGAGATTTTCGTTGCATTTGTTACTAATAGTAGGCTATCGTTTATTTGTTTTCATCAAACTATTCTCAGATAATTTATTACAAATATATTCACTTGTAAAAACAGACTATAATGTTGGCTAAGTGGGAATAAACCTATATATCTGTGTGACGGTGCCAATTACGAGCAGTGTAAAGCTTAAAGAAAGAATCTAGTTATAAAATCGTTTACATACCGTAATGTGCAAAGGTTCTACTTTTTGTATTGGTGACTTTTTCTTCTGCTAAAACATAATAATGATTCAATATGCATGTCGATACAAGTCATCTTGATTTCATGTACATATAAAACGATATATTTATTCATTTTCCTAAACCGACATTGCATATTCATCTTTCCTTTTAATCGAATATTTTTTGTTTGTTGTTGATTAAAGTCGATTTGCAACAAAATGAATGACATCCGTGCGCTCGATTATTACATTTTTTTGTTAAAATTGCTGTTTTTCTCCTTTGATACGCTACTAATCTGGACCTGTAGGGGCGACAAAAGTGAAACGAGCAACTCAAATTTAGTCTGTTTTATCTAAAACCAAATCAGATTTTGTTTTAAATTGCGGCATACAAGTCAATTTATTCTTTAAAAATAATGTTTTAATTATTCGAGAGATTATGGACAACTTCTCAAAATTATAAAGCAATTACCCCCATGCCACATGACTATAAATGGAAGTTTTTTTTTTATGGAAACTCCGTCTTAAGTGCACGTTTGCATGTTTAGGATTTTTTAAATGTATATTGTACGTGTATAAATTGTGTGGCAGTTACTCTCTAAAAAGTTCTTTTTAAAATCTTAGTCTTACATTGATTGTGACCTCCCCCAATCTGGTGAATGGAGACTTCGGTGACTTTGGTGACTTCTAAATTCTCTGAAAATATGAAAATATTGATAGTGTTCATAGCAAATGTTGTTTAAAGAGGCTGGGAGGTTAAAAACAATTAACCATCAGATCTACATAAAGTTTTAAAATATGATTTGTTTAGCTATAAACTACCTTAAGAAAATTTCCATTTATTTTATTCTACTAACGTTTCCTATATTTTTATATATAGCTCTTAGAAGAGCAATACAGTACAAATAGCCACGACCAAATTTTGTGAGGAAAATTAGTACCGTTAGATTCTCCATGCAATTTACTACTGATATCGTCTCTTTACTTGCCTCAGACTTTCACCTTAACACCCTACCCGACTTTGGAAAATGAAGTTGTTAAATGTTAAATTTATATCGAGATCGAGAGTCCCAATTTTTACATGGAAACAATTGCATCAATTCAATTAACGGGGCTGGTGATGGTGTTTTTAAAAAAGGCTATCAGTGAAAGGCGAGTAAAAAGACGATATCGTTTTTGTGCTCAATGAATACACATTTTTTTCAATAAGTTGCACTGTAGCTCCGAATTTTTCCATTAGAATTTTTTCAGACCGGGAGAGCTACAGACCTGCAGCTACATGTAACTCTTAATGCGACGTTTGGGTCGTGTAACTAGTTGCATGTTTTATTTGTGGAAAACATATTGTCCATAAATTGAGTATCAGTTGCTCTCTGTGAAGTTCTGTATGAAAATTAAGTCTTACTTTGCTTGTTTCTTCCCCGAATCTAGTAGTAGGAGACTTTGGAGACTTCTCAGTTCTCTGAAATGATGAAAACATTAAGTGTGTTCATTCACGATGTTGTTTAAATGTGCTTGGTAAATTTCAAATTGTTGTAATACACAAACAAATAAAGCCCAAAAGTGTTTGCTAGAATATCTACCTTTTTTGAAAGGAGTTTTGAAGACTTTGAAGACGGGGTACATGTACTAAGTTGACGTTCTTTATGTTCCTGTAAAATGTTTGATTACGGTTTATATATTTATATATAAAGGATTATATAAATTTCACTCATAAACATATATTCTGCAAAGCTAGGTATGAAAGTGATTTATTTCATTATTAGGTGAATAACATTTTGCAGGCAGGCAGGGGCGGATCTAGAAATATTAATTGAAGAAGGGAGTTGGGATTTGAAGAATGGTAAACTGATGTTGTGGAGGCTTCAAGGCTTATTTGTTGGATTTTTCCTATGAAAATTCAATGATACTTAATGTCAATTACAATGGGGGAGGTAGGTTGTGTAAATACCCCCCCCCCCCCCCCCCCGCCCCTTTATCTGCACATAATGCGACTTTTGGGTCGTGTTATTAGTTGCATGTTCTATTTGTGGAAAACATAATGTCCATGAATTGTGTATCGGCTGCTCTCTTGGAAGTTCTGTATGAAAATTAAGTCTTACTTTGCTTGTTTCTTCCCCGAATCGGGTAGTAGGAGACTTTGGAGACTTCTCAGTTCTCTAAAATGATGAAAACATTGAATGTGTTCATTCATGATGTTGTTTAAATGTACTTAATTCAATTCAAATTGTTGTAATACACAAATAAAGCCCAAAAGAGTTTGCTAGAATATCTACTTTTTTTGAAAGGAGTTTTGGAGACTTTGAAGACGGGGAACATGTACTAAGTTGACGTTCTTTATGTTTCTGTAAAATGTTTGATAACGGTTTAAAGGATTATATTAATTTCACTTATTAACATATTCTGCAAAGCTACGTATGAAAGTGATTTATTTCACTATTTGTAAAATTACATTGCAAGAAGAAGGGGTGGATCCAGAAATATTAATTAAAGAAGGGAGTTGGGATTTGAAGAAAGGTACACTGTCAGTAGTCTGTAGTTGTGGAGGCTTCAAGACTTATTTGTTGGATTTTTCCTATGAAAATTCAATGATACTTAATTTCAATTTCAGTGATGAATGAAGGTTGTGTAATCCCCCCCCCCCCCCCGGCTTTATCCGCGCATAATGTGACTTTTGATTCGTGTAACTACTTGCATGTTTTATTTGTGGAAAACATATTGTCCATAAATTGAGTACTAGCTGCTCTCTAAGAAGTTCTGTATATAAATTAGGTCTTACTTTGCTTGTTTCTTTCCCGAATCTGGTAGTAGGAGACTTTGGAGACTTTGGAGACTTCTCAGTTCTCTGAAATGATGAAAACATTGAGTGTGTTCATTCACGATGTTGTTTAAATGTACTTAGTTCAATTCAAATTGTTGTAATACACAAATGAAGCCCAAAAGTGTCTGCTAGAATATCTATTTTTTTTAAAGGAGTTTTGGAGACTTTGAAGACGGGGAACATGTACTAAGTTGACGTTCTTTATGTTTCTGTAAAATGTTTGATTACGGTGTAAAGGATTATATAAATTTCACTCATTAACATATTCTGCAAAGCTACGTATGAAAATGATTTATTTCATTATTTGGTAAATTACATTGCAAGAAGAAGAGGCGGATCCAGAAAAATTAATTAAAGAAGGGAGTTGGGATTTGAAGAAGGGTACACTGTCTGTAGTATGTAGTTGTGGAGGCTTCAAGACTTATTTGTTGGATTTTTCCTATGAAAATTCAATGATACTTAATTTCAATTTCAATGGTGAAGGGAGGTTGTGTACCCCCCCCCCCCTCCCCCGCTTTATCAGCGCATAATGCGACTTTTGATTCGTGTAACTACTTGCATCTTTTATTTGTGGAAAACATACTGTCCATAAATTGAGTACTAGCTGCTCTCTGAGAAGTTCTATATAAAAATTAAGTTTTACTTTGCTTGTTTCTTTCCCGAATCTAGTAGTAGGAGACTTTGGAGACTTTGGAGACTTCTCAGTACTCTGAAATGATGAAAACATTGTGTTCATTCACGATGTTGTTTAAATGTGCTTGGTAAATTTCAAATTGTTGTAATACACAAATGAAGCCCAAAAGTGTTTGCTAGAATATCTACTTTTTTTGAAAGGAGTTTTGGAGACTTTGAAGACGGGGAACATGTACTAAGTTGACGTTCTTTATGTTTCTGTAAAATGTTTGATTACGGTGTAAAGGATTATATAAATTTCACTTATTAACATATTCTGCAAAGCTACGTATGAAAGTGATTTATTTCACTATTTGTAAAATTACATTGCAAGAAGAAGGGGTGGATCCAGAAATATTAATTAAAGAAGGGAGTTGGGATTTGAAGAAAGGTACACTGTCAGTAGTCTGTAGTTGTGGAGGCTTCAAGACTTATTTGTTGGATTTTTCCTATGAAAATTCAATGATACTTAATTTCAATTTCAATGATGAATGAAGGTTGTGTAATCCCCCCCCCCCCTGGCTTTATCCGCGCATAATGCGACTTTTGATTCGTGTAACTACTTGCATGTTTTATTTTTGGAAAACATATTGTCCATAAATTGAGTACTAGCTGCTCTCTAAGAAGTTCTGTATATAAATTAGGTCTTACTTTGCTTGTTTCTTTCCCGAATCTGGTAGTAGGAGACTTTGGAGACTTTGGAGACTTCTCAGTTCTCTGAAATGATGAAAACATTGAGTGTGTTCATTCACGATGTTGTTTAAATGTACTTAGTTCAATTCAAATTGCTGTAATACACAAATGAAGCCCAAAAGTGTCTGCTAGAATATCTATTTTTTTTAAAGGAGTTTTGGAGACTTTGAAGACGGGGAACATGTACTAAGTTGACGTTCTTTATGTTTCTGTAAAATGTTTGATTACGGTGTAAAGGATTATATAAATTTCACTCATTAACATATTCTGCAAAGCTACGTATGAAAATTATTTATTTCATTATTTGGTAAATTACATTGCAAGAAGAAGGGGTGGATCCAGAAATATTAATTAAAGAAGGGAGTTGGAATTTGAAGAAAGGTACACTGTCTGTAGTCTGTAGTTGTGGAGGCTTCAAGACTTATTTGTTGGATTTTTCCTATGAAAATTCAATGATACTTAATTTCAATTTCAATGGTGAAGGGAGGTTGTGTAACCCCCCCCCCCCCCCCCGCTTTATCCGCGCATAATGCGACTTTTGGTTTGTGTAACTACTTGCATCTTTTATTTGTGGAAAACATATTGTCCATAAATTAAGTACTAGCTGCTCTCTGAGAAGTTCTATATAAAAATTAAGTTTTACTTTGCTTGTTTCTTTCCCGAATCTAGTAGTAGGAGACTTTGGAGACTTTGGAGACTTCTCAGTACTCTGAAATGATGAAAACATTGTGTTCATTCACGATGTTGTTTAAATGTGCTTGGTAAATTTCAAATTGTCATATACAAACAAATTAAAACCCAAAGTGTGCTAGAATATCTACTTTTTTTTAAAGGAGTTTTGAAGACTTTGAAGACGGGGTACATGTACTAAGTTGACGTTCTTTATGTTCCTGTAAAATGATTTTGAGGATATTTTTTTCACTCATAAACATTTATTAATTATTAGGCTGTGCAATAAAATGATTAATCTTATTACTGTGTAAGAACGCATGGTGTTGAGCAGGTGTGGATCCAAAAATATTAGTAAAGGGTTGGGGTGGAAGTCTTATGGTGGGATTTTTAGTGGGTTGATAATACTTTGTAGGAAAACTGTGTGGCGGTTTCCTTCTAAGATGATCTGTATGATAACTATGGCTTACCTTCTTTTTCACTTCCTCCAGTCTGGTGTTACATGTATGTAATTTTGGAGAATTCTCAGTTCTCTGAAATAACAACCAAAGTGTTAATTCCAGATGTTGTTAAATAGTATTTTCTTTGTTCATTCTCTAATTATATGTAAAAACCAATACATTTTAATCTGATACGAATTCTGAATTATAGGAACAGTTAATTTATGCTTGATTATTTACCTTATTTGGAAAGTGTTTTGGAGATTTTGGGGACGGAGTATTCAGTCTTCTTTCGTTCTGTATTTATAAAAATATTTGATTCATTGATATGAGAAGAACGCAGTATGAGGTACCCATCCCCTCTTTTTGTTACATTTTTGTTTTCATTGACAACATAATGAACATAAATTGTGGGGCGACTCTTTATAAAATCTTAGTCTTACAATGTTTGTGACCTCCCCCAATCTGGTGCATGGAGACTTCGGTGACTTTGGAGACTTCTCAATTCTCTGAAATAATGAAAACATTGAGAGTGTTCATTCCAAATGTTGTCGAAAAGCATTTACCATGTAAATTGCGGATTATCATCGTATACAAACGACTGCATTTAATATTTAAGTTTTAGTCTAAAATTGTTTGTATTTTCCCATTTTAATTTAATAACTAATTCTGATTTCAAAGTGGGAGGAAGGACGGGATGTAAGGTGTCTGTTACACTCTTATAATTCGCGAGTGATGCGATTTGGTATCGTGTTGCTTATAGCATGTTAAAATTTTTGAAAATACATTGTACATGAATTGTGTGGCGGGGTTTTCCTCTAAGTAGTTCTGAATGAAAAATCGGTCTTACTTTGTTTGTGACTTCCACCAAACTTGTGTTGTGAAACTTTGAAGAATGTGGAGATGTATGAGCTTGTCACAACTGACCTGTTGTGATGGGTTCTTTAAACATTTACCCCTTATGAAATCATATGGATGACTCTTGTTTTCCAATAAACAACAACAATATGAAAAAAATAAACAATAAATTTATCTACATATGTACAAAGAAATTATAATCATAGTTCTCAACGGGCCTCCATAATCTCGTGCGTCTTTCTACCACGTTCCACCACTATCCACCACGTTCCACCACGATCCACCACGCTCCACCAAAATCCACCCCGTCCCCTCAGGTTAACAATAACTTAAGAATTATAAAATTGGTCACCTACAATTAACACACAATTTTCTAATAAATCATTACAAACATAAGTTTTATGCTAACCCACTAATGGCTACTATAGCTTTAAAAACGTAAATTAGTAAATTAACGACATTATAGTACACATAGTAATACGTTCTTGTTCTTGTAGGTGAATATGATCAAACACGTTCCAGACAATTTATGTAATAAATTGCAATACAATTCATCCGTCGACAAAAAAATATCGTAAAGTTACACTTACTGAGTTGTGGCAATAAAAATACAGAAAATGTAGGCAATCAGGTCTCGCAACGCCAGCGCTAACAAAATCCACACAGGCTACATGTTCCCTAGATCACACAGCAGGGGAGACACGAGAGACACACCCAAGTTCACACAGCAAGGGCTTAACATACACGAAATTACTGCTCGGCGTCCAGACCTCTTCTCCCAAAAGTCAGCCCACACCCCATATATATAGTCATCAAAACTAACCAAACAAGTTTTCCTACTCTAGATACTAAATATAGCGACATCCGGCAACACCCCTCATAAGCTTCTACGTAAACCTGCCAAACAGGTTCGAAGAGAATCCCAATCTAAACATAGTAACATCGAGAACGGAACAACCCAGTGACCAATAAAGCGTAAATAAATGAACGATAACTTAGATCTATAAACGATAACTCTTACATTAAATATAGTAGACAAATATAGAACCAATTATAATAAAATATATCATTGGCATAATGTCTATTGTGACAATACCTCCGATCCTAAGACACAAAATACAATTTTGTGAAAAACCTACTAAAAACTATGTACACACACTGCAAATTACTCTGGAAAAACACGACTGAGAAAATCAGCCCCAATATTATCCACACCTTTGATAACTTCTGTTCTAAAATTGAACGCTTGTAGAAAAAGAGACCATCTCATCAATCTACCGTTGGATGCCTTAATCTTCTGTAAATGTAACAAGGGCCTATGGTCAGTCTCTAGAACAAATAATCTACCATATAAATATGGATGGAATTTCTTTAAAGCCCATACAATGGCGAGACACTCTTTCTCAACTACCGAATAACGCTGTTCTCTGTCTAGCAGTTTCCGGCTTGCATATGCAACAGGATATTTGCGTACGTCATGCTCCTGCAGTAACACTGCGCCAATGCCATGGTTAGATGCGTCTGTTCTCAAGATAAATGGTTTCGTCAAATCTGGTAATCTGAGAATTGGACTAAAAAGTAACATGGATTTTAAACGCTTGAATGAATTTTCCTGTTCAATTTTCCATTCAAATTTGTTTGGAACACCTTTCTTTGTTAGATCAGTTAAAGGAGCAGCAATTGTAGAAAAATTGGGAACAAATTTCCGATAATATCCTATCAGACCAAGGAAAGATCTAACCTGCTTCTTCGTTTCTGGTCTAGGTGCTTCTTCGATTGCTTCCAGTTTCTCGGTGGATGGTTGTATCGTCCCTCCTCCAACAATATGGCCTAAATACTGTAGTCTTGTCTGCGCTATCTCACATTTCGATGGCTTGGCAGTCAACTTCGCCTTCCGTAGTCTATCCAACACCTTTTTAAGTTCTGCAATATGTTCTTCAAAAGTTTCTGTATGAATAAGAATGTCATCAACAAAACTGTCAGTGTGATCTAAACCTTTTAAAACTTTCCGCATGAGCCTGTTAAAGGTTGCTGGACTATTAGACATCCCGAACGGCATTACCTTGAATCTGTATAGCCCATCTGGTGTTAAGAAAGATGTTAAATCTTTATCTTGTTCTTTCATAGGAATTTGCCAATACCCTTTACACAAATCGAGTTTAGAAAAGAAACGACTGTTACTGATTTTTGTCATAATTTCATCAGGATCTGGCATTGGTTCAGGGTCAAAAATGGTTACCTTATTCAAGTTACGAAAATCCACGCAGATTCTCTTGCTACCATCGGACTTCTTCGCAACAACAATCGAACTAGCGTAAGGTGACTCTGATGGTTCAATAATGTCCATATCTATCATATTCTGAATTTCCGCTCGAACTGCACTCCTGACTGCATACGGAATCTGATATGGTCTGTTCCTGATTGGTTCCTTCGTAGTTAGATGAACCTCATGCTGAATAAGGTCAGTCCTACCAGGTAAATCTGTCAAAACATCCTGAAATTCATTCAAAACAGTGTTTATGGATTCAAGTTGATCTGATGCCAGTGAGCAATTAACCTTAACATCTGCAAATGATTCTGTCGCTTTCATGGGGAGAAGATGTAACAAATGTTCAGTACTAGAATCCTCCGTCTCCTCTGATTCCAAAACAACACATGATGCAAGCGGTATTCTTGAGTCTGGCATTTGTTCTTCTCGAATATAATATTTCTTCAATAGATTCACATGAAATAAGCGAAGTCGTCCATTCATATCGATCTTGTAATCAGTTTGTCCTACCCTCTCGACAACTTTGAAAGGTCCTTTCCACTGCATTAAAAGTTTGTTATTATCAGTTGGAAGTAAAAGGAGAACGAAATCACCAACCTTGAAATATCGAGACTTTGCCTTTTTATCATAGTTTTTCTTGTAGCGTTCCTTGGATTTCTGTAGTTCTTCATGAGCCAGTTCACACGTTCTTGCCAATCTTTCCTTAAGGTCCAATACATACTGGTAAGTAGTTTTCACTTCAGGGTCGTTCTCTTCCTTCGTCCACAATTCCTTCAAAACTGCCATCGGTCCTCTAACACTTCGTGCATAAACAAGATCAAATGGAGAAAATTTAGTACTTTCTTGAGGAACTTCTCGATAAGCGAATAATAATGCGGGTAAGTATCTATCCCAATCTTTTGGTCTCTCAGAACTCATTTTTCTTAACATTGATTTCAAGGTACCATTAAACTTTTCCACTAGTCCATTACAAGCTGGGTGATATGGAGTTGTTACCAATTGCTTAAACGACAACAGTCGACCCACCTCTTTCATTACATTAGAAGTAAATTGCGTACCCATGTCTGACAGAACTTCCCTTGGAATGCCAACTCTGCTAAAAATTTCCACCAATGCTTCTGCTACTGTCTCTGTATCAATGTTCTTCAATGCAGCTGCTTCTGGATATCTAGAACTGTAATCTACAACAGTCAATATATATCTATTTCCTTTGTCAGTTATTGGATATAATGGACCTACCAAGTCTACAGCAACACGTTCAAATGGCGTGTCGATAATCGGCATCTCATTCAAAGGTACTTTAATCACTTTGCCTCTAGGGAATGTTCTTTGGCATACATCACATGACTGGCAATATCTCGTCACGTCTCCCTGTATCCCCGGCCAATAGAAATTCGAAAGGATCCGATCTAGGGTCTTCTTAGTCCCCAAATGCCCTCCTAAGATACTATCATGCGCAATCTTCATGACTTTCGTTCGTAAAGGTTCTGGAACAACAAGTTGCTTATAATGTTTTGTATCACTAACCTTTGTTGAATGATAGTGTCTGTACAACAGTCCTCTATCGACGCTAAACCAAGTCTCAATGTAATCACCGATCGTTTTCTTCCTTCCTGACGCTGCATGTTCGTGGTATACGTTCAGGGATGTATCTTCCATCTGAAGTTGTTTCATCTGGTCCAAAGTCAAATCAGCATCTACTAAACTTGTCACATTTAGTTTCTTCATACCTTGGTTTTCTTTCTTCTTTTGAGCTCTAGTCTGCACTGCTTGGAGAACTTGACTGCACTCGTTCCTTTCTTCTTTTCTGCACCACTGAAGATCTGGATCATTCTGATTTCTGACTCCATCAATGTTACCTAGGATAAGATCATAAACAGGTTCTTTCATGCATAATGCTTTGACATTACCAGTGAAATAGGGAGTATCCACATAAATGGATGCCTCTTCTACGTTCCGTACTGTACCATCAATCAAAACACATCTCTGCACTTCTCCAGTCAGCTGATCATCTGTGACTAAATCTCTCTTCACAACTACTCCACTACAGCCAGTGTCTCTTAAAACTTTAATCAGATTTCCACCAACATAACCCATTTGAACAGGCATATTTTCACATACCTTGCATACTCCTCCAAGTACAGGCAAAATGTGTCCACAAGCAAATTTTACCTGTCCATCTGTGACACAACACTCCAACAATTTATTTGTAAGGATACATGCTGATCCCATATGCGGCTGATTTTGACATGGCATGACCTCGTTGGTTGTGACTTCTGTGGAATTTGGTAAACTGAAACTAGAACTGTCATTAGATTCATCACAGTTTAACTCACATTCATGTGGATTCTGTAAAGCTGCTGCTTTCTGGATGCTGCGCGAAGGAGTAAATGTGCGCGGAATTGTCTGTTTATTATTACAGTCTTTTGCCAAATGTCCATTTCTATGACAAATGTAACACCTTCTGTCGTAGTTCTGCTGTGATGAAGTTGAAGATGATTGCTGCTTCGGGCCAGTTCCACTGCCAGCGCTTCTAAAACCACTGTTGCCCGGATTTTGCTTCTGAAAAACTTGAAAGTCTTTAACAAATGATGGATAGCCATGAGCTTCAATGAATTGGTCTGCCAGATTCGACATTTCCTCTACAGTTTTTGGATGGCGCTCCTTAAGATACATTCCTAATTGTTTACTACAACTGTTAGAAATTGTTCTCGCAAAAATAAGTCTTTAATGTTTTCATATGATTTAGTACTTCCTGCCAAACAAAACCATTTTTCCACATAATTATCAAGTCTAGCAAAGAACTGTGAAGGATTCTCACCATTTTCAGGTCTGCTGGATCGAAACTTCAAACGAAATCCCTCTTCCGTAAGTTGGAATCTCTTTAATAATGCCCCTTTCAATGATTCATACTTTAATGCCTCTGCAACCGGAAGTCTAGAATAAACCTCGAGAGCTTTACCCGTCAGAAGAGCACTCAAATTCATCGCCCAAGATGATTTGTCCCACTTTGCACAAGAAGCAAACCTTTCAAATCTCTGCAAATACGAATCAATACAATCTTTAGATTCATCAAATGGAGGTAACTTTGGTAATTTAGCAAGCGATTGCGAAGCAAGACCTGAACTAGAAGCTAATTCTCCAGATTTAACTCTATGCAATTCAGTTTCTCTTTTGATTTTTTCTAACTCTATTTCACTTTCAATCTTTCTAGCTTCTCTTTCTGCTACTCTTTCCATTCTTTCAAACTGTTCTCTCTCTTTCTTTTCAACAAAATCTTGTAAATCATTCCCTTTCAATCCAAACCTCTCACCCATTGTTACAAACTCCATTGTTTCAACAAAAAAAACTCCACAAAAACAGAAAAAAATAAAGCTGACAAACCACATACACTTAAAAAAATATAAAATTCAAACAAAGTCCAACTGATCAATTATAAGAAAAAAAATTAAATCACGATCTGAACTAAAGCAAAAATAAAAAATCTAATACAAGTATACTTGGCTAACAAAGAGTCATCCCACCGCTGCCACCAAAATGTCACAACTGACCTGTTGTGATGGGTTCTTTAAACATTTACCCCTTATGAAATCATATGGATGACTCTTGTTTTCCAATAAACAACAACAATATGAAAAAAATAAACAATAAATTTATCTACATATGTACAAAGAAATTATAATCATAGTTCTCAACGGGCCTCCATAATCTCGTGCGTCTTTCTACCACGTTCCACCACTATCCACCACGTTCCACCACGATCCACCACGCTCCACCAAAATCCACCCCGTCCCCTCAGGTTAACAATAACTTAAGAATTATAAAATTGGTCACCTACAATTAACACACAATTTTCTAATAAATCATTACAAACATAAGTTTTATGCTAACCCACTAATGGCTACTATAGCTTTAAAAACGTAAATTAGTAAATTAACGACATTATAGTACACATAGTAATACGTTCTTGTTCTTGTAGGTGAATATGATCAAACACGTTCCAGACAATTTATGTAATAAATTGCAATACAATTCATCCGTCGACAAAAAAATATCGTAAAGTTACACTTACTGAGTTGTGGCAATAAAAATACAGAAAATGTAGGCAATCAGGTCTCGCAACGCCAGCGCTAACAAAATCCACACAGGCTACATGTTCCCTAGATCACACAGCAGGGGAGACACGAGAGACACACCCAAGTTCACACAGCAAGGGCTTAACATACACGAAATTACTGCTCGGCGTCCAGACCTCTTCTCCCAAAAGTCAGCCCACACCCCATATATATAGTCATCAAAACTAACCAAACAAGTTTTCCTACTCTAGATACTAAATATAGCGACATCCGGCAACACCCCTCATAAGCTTCTACGTAAACCTGCCAAACAGGTTCGAAGAGAATCCCAATCTAAACATAGTAACATCGAGAACGGAACAACCCAGTGACCAATAAAGCGTAAATAAATGAACGATAACTTAGATCTATAAACGATAACTCTTACATTAAATATAGTAGACAAATATAGAACCAATTATAATAAAATATATCATTGGCATAATGTCTATTGTGACAGAGCTGCCGACGATTCCTTATGCTGTCCAACCTTTGCACAAAAACACATTCAAATTATAAACCGAATTTGACTCAAATGTCAAAATTTCAGTAGTTTAATCGAATACATACCTTGTTCTGAGTCGCACATTTTGTTCTCTGTAATATACAATACATGAATATTAATAAATCAATTTGTTTATTGTAAACTTGGATATAGTTAGATTATGATTTTGATGTTTGATAAAAAGAATATATATATATATATATATATATATATATATATATATATATATATATATATATATATATATATATATATATATATATATAATCACAGCAGCAGCTTTACAATAAACATTTAAAAATTTCTCCAAAGGTACAGTATTCATCAAATGAAAAGTCTTACAATCCATCACTTATGGTAATATGCATTAATCTACCTATTCTTCAAATTTCACTTACAATGAAGGTTGAATCAGGTAAGCTTGGAGCGGAACCAATCTTTAGTATCTGTGAAACGTAATTAGAATTTTTATTGTCACAAAAGAATTATATAAAATGGTTTTACGTAAACTTGTTTAAGACTCTAAGTTTAAATCACTTCTGCTTTCTTTCATGCTTTAAATGATGTAAAACAGAGACTAAGATTTGGAAAACCTGCTAAATCACCGACCAGGTGGTGGACTTGCTAAAGTCTTTGTATGGTAGTTTAATATTTATACATTCCATGCAAAGAACGAGCAACAATAGGCATGATAAGATCAGCTTAATGGAGTCATAATACAAAATATCTGGACAATGTGGTATAATACATGTCGTTCCTGTATAAATAAAAATCTATTTTCCCCCTGGATATTGTTATGTTTATAATCAAGTCCTTTTTCTAACAGGATGATTTTATAGTCATATCACACGTTGAGCATTGCAGTTCTAATAAAGATCCTAAACAACTGTTTATATATGGGATATAAACCTACATAAAACTCTGAACCCCTTGTGAGGCCCAAGAATCGTCCAGGGGCCAGGGTCTAAACAATTTTAAAGAATCAGCAATATGTCAAAATGCTTGCAAATAAGTAAACCATATGTGATAACATTACAGTTTTTGTGAATAATAAAAATGTTTTCCTTTGTACAATTGGATCCCCAATGTGGCCCCACCCTACTCCTCAAGATTTTGATTTGAACGAATTTGAATCTATACTATCTGAAGTTGCTTCCACTAAAGTTACAGCTTTTCTAAGCAAATGCTTTTTTTTAAAGTAGATTTTTAAAGATTTTTCTCTATACATGTATATTCCTCTAAAAATGTGTCATCCCCACCCCCCTTGTGACCCCATGCTACCCCCGGGGATCGTGATTTGAACACATTTGAATTTAGCTTCCCTGGCTGAATGGTTTCTGAGAATAAGATTTGTGAAAATTTAACGAAAATTTTCAATAATTTTTAATTTTCTCCCCTCGTAAATATTTGATATTTTCTTGCTTTTGAGAATGGCAATGCTCAATATGTGATATAACTATGAAATCATCCAGTTACAAAAGGGGATCAACATAAGAACATCTGTAGAAAAGTTTTGAAATCTTTTAAATTGGGATCTATTTTACTCATTCATTGTCCCAATATTTTGGATATGACTTCATAAAGTTGATTTCATTCTGTCTATTGTTGCTCAGGTAACATGGAACTTGCTGAACAGCTTCGAAATGTCAAACTACAGATAAGTTTACACTTTTTTGCGTCTGGTGGACATATATTTGAGAAAAATTATTTTTTTACATTCTGATTGTTTTAATCATCAGATTCGTTATCGGGTTCTGTGTATAGTGAATAATGAGGCCGGTATGAAGTCAGTAATATTATCGTGCATTAATTGTATCACTTGTATCATTGCTTTTATCATTTCTAATAAATATATAAGTTTGGTATAAAAATTGTGTCAAGCACTATGTTGTATATTTTATCGGCAGTTTTGGGTTTTTTGGGGGGGGGTATTAATACAATCGAATTCGTCATCGAGTTTGGGCTGTTAAATTCAACTGTTCGGTTTGGGGTACAGAAGACGATATTGTGCATAACAGTGCATTGCTTTCACAAATTTCTACCAGCGAATACTGAATGGACTTGGCGTATATCCTATATTTAATATACATGGTCTCAACATTTTGGCATTCTCAATTAAAGAGGTTAAATGAACCGGTAGGGGACGCGTATTGCTTATGCAATACTAATACTCTCAGAATGCTTGCTATATTATAAATTCTAAAACTTCTATTTTAGACAAAAATGCGAGTGCCATGTATATAATTTTTGTATACTCTATTTTAAGTTTACACGATTCATGGTTATATGTATGGAACGGGGACAGAAATATTTGCAAGAACTTAATGGTTCTCGATCCTTTTTTAATAAAATATGGTCATATCAAAAACAAAAAAATGTTTGAATTAAACATTTTCATTCGACCAAATCCTGTAAAAGAATATAACAAAATTGTATATAAGCATTACATAATACCAATAAAATAAATCATAATTTTGGCTAAAGGCATAAGTGTACAGGGGATATATGTTCCTTAATAGTATCACAAGTAATAGCTTTCCAAAAAGCTTGCCTGACTTAACAAAATCATTTACTGGAAGCAAGTATCTATTTTATTAGAAATGAATTTTAATTTTCGCTGCTGTTTATAAATTCATAAGCGGAACGGGCAGATTTAAGATATAATTTCAGTATTTTTCGTCGATCTAGTACATTTACATGTGGAAATTATTGTTTTCAAACAATGCTGCATTTGTACCCACGGTGTGCTCTGAGGGGGTAAAAATTATGAATGCGACATTAGGGGTGATTTCACCATGTATCGGACACCCTTGGATTTTTCTCTTTGATTACGCATCAATTATAGTCCAAATATAAAAAAAAAACTTGTTTTAAAAGTTACAGGTTTTCCCCTTGCTTTATTATTGGAGAAAAAATGTTAAAATTGTTAAAAACGTAGAAAATAAAGCAAATTAATGAAGTGTTGAACGTTAGGGTTAGGATCGGACAATATTTACCAAGTATCGGACTACTATACAGTAGAGATTAAAATTAAAAATAACAAAATATTCTGGTTTTAATGCGCAAATACAGAGGTTCGGAAAAATAAATTTATTCAATTGCTATTCAGATTTCTTTTAATGTAAATCCTCGAATCTACAGACAGGAATTTAAACTAATGTTTTGAAGGAATATTTATCACGAGGGTTCTTTATCGTGCCAGCACCTATAGGAACTTTGGATTAAAAAGGCAGTATATCCATAAAACTCGAATTTTAAGTGGTCTGAGGAAAATGTTTGTATCAATTATTTTTGAAATTTTTATTTTACAATACATTTAAAGTATATCACAAGGAATGGGCACCTAACATGTTAATTATTAGAAAAAAATCATGCATTGAAAACTGTCCGATGCATGGTTAATTTGTGTCCGATCCATGGTGAAATGAATATATGGAGCAAAAATGACTTTGGCATTAATTGTTCAAATTTCTAAGACTTATTTTAATCAAATTTTATTTCAAACCTTACTTCTTTCTAATTATTTTAGGTAGAGGGTGCATTTTCACTAATTCACAATCAAATGCACAACATTCAAATAATGCGTTTGTGTAAAATCTTCGTAACTAAATTTTCAATGATGGCGTATTTTACGTCATTTTCCGATGCCGATATTGCTATTTATTTGACAATGTGACTGTCAAATTCTTAATGATAATAAAGTTCATTAGTTCTAATTTAAGGATATATGAAACAACACATGAGCGCATGCACATTTATTTGTATATTTTTAACCAAAGTTGTTCGATCCAAGGTATGTTAACTCAACTATGGCGCGAAGTCCTGCTGACCTTTCACGCAGATTTCCGATGTTTCCATTGATCCATGGAAAGGGGGTCAAATGAAATGTTTGACATTTGTTTTGTAACAACGATAAATATTACACTTTAGACAGAATGATTTAGAAGAAATATATTCGAATAAACATACACACTTGATTACTAGTAATTATTTAATGTACATGAAGTGAGACACGCGAATTATACCCTTTTTAAGATGAATGAAATCGCCCAATTGAATCAAAATCGGGGTACGCCCCGCTTTAGCGATTTGGTCCCACCAGTAAATATTCCAGCTATATAAATTTATGTGTATTTTAATCCAGACTAGTGATTTTTTGTTGATAATGATAATCCAATCATTGCTTAAATTCTACCGTAGTAAACAAAAGGTAACAATTTGTTGCGATGACACCCCTCTCTCCTTTCCACCGTGTAAACACATACTGTAGCTTAATATCTATTTATAACTCATGGACTACACGCATGCAAGGTTAATCTCCTTTTCTACTTGAAAACGCTTGCCCACGGTTGCATTTTACATCTCATATAACATTTTCATTAATTGTGAATGTACGTGTTGCCACATTTAACATGCATCGGTTTATCCTTTTTATAAAAATTTTGATATTGCGAGCTCCCACTGCCAGCACTGTTTCGGAGAATGCAACTGTCAAACCTGAAATATGACTGACGTCACAACGTCAGGCAATTATATGATAATTTATCAAACGTTTACGGCATAAGATTATGGATGTGACATTATGGCGCGAAGTAAAAGCTATCCTGTTTTACTAAATGAGGGGGAGTTGTTTCAAATCTATTATATGTTGTGTCATTTGTAAACAAGATATTTACTTTAAGTCGAATGTTTTGGAAACTAAATGGTGTACCAAATTATTATATACACTGATATTGTTTAACCAGCTGAAATGTTTGCGCATATATTTATCATGACAACTATTCAAGGTAAATGAAATTGTCCTATTAATTGAGTAAAATGGGGGTCCACGCCTCTGCAAATTTAACAGAACTGAACTAATATTCCCAACAATGTGAATATTTCTTTACTTTTTTCTGTGTGTTAGCAATCCAATATCAATTACTACTTTTCCTATGGTAGACTAAGGTGCAATGACGCCAACCCCCAATCCCCAATCCCCCACCGTTCCAACGTTCTACCATAATTTAATCAGGATTGCATGTGTTGATAATGCTACATGTAGCTCCCATTGCCCAGAATGTAACTTTTTATGTAAATTCATTTAAAAACTTACCTTTCCACTTTCCTTTTTCACTTTTTTCATGGAATTTGCAGACTCGGTTTTCTTTGGACAAGTTTTCTTCCTTTCATCTTTATCTTCTTTGTTTTTGCTTTGCACTGATTTGGAAGTCTTGCTAATTTTATTCATTTTCACACGTGATTTTAAATCAGCCTTTGTAAAATTGTCCTCTCTAATAAAAATTCCCGTCCACAATTTTCCGTACCATTTAATTTTCACTATTCTTCCAACTTCTGGGTTTATATCAAGTAATTTGAATTTCGGTACCCAGTGTTCTTTATCATCATACGAATTGGAATTGTTTCCTGTCCATTTCAGGAGTGCATAGGGGATCTTTTTCCCGTTCTTTGTCATTCTTGCGTTCAAACTAACTAAATAAGCTGTTAGCGGAATAATCGAAATTGGTGAAAGTGTCAAACAACAGTTTCTTACTTTATACTTGGTCGGTGGGCGGGATTAGTATCCTGTTGCCTGCCCATTCACTTTAATCACCTCTGATATAACTGTTTTCAAATGATCTATATATCTGTTACATTTCTCCACTGTAACTGTCTCCCAGAATTTTAAAATTCCTTGAATCAATTCTTCTTCTTTTGTTGGCTTAATATACTTGCGAATGTATTCCTTCATTTCATGCCACAAATTTTCAATTGGATTTAAATCTGGACTTTCTGAAAAAAAAAGAATGAGAGAGAGAGAGGTTAGAAGTAAAAAAAAAATTGTCCTCTCTAATTAGGAAAATAGAATATTTGTTTTAAATAAGTATTGTTAAGTACTGTTTAACGTGGCATAACAGTAGAATGAAATAGGATATATGCAATTTGAAACTTAAATTTGCATTGGAACGAAATATATTCTCTTTGAAATTGCCCTTCATATTTTAAATTTCTTAATATAAAACCGGACTAATTTTAGGAATGTGTTAAATATGCGAGTTTAATGCCTCCTCCTCCTCCTTAAAAAAAAAAGTCTTTAGTGGGACAAAAGTAAACTCAACTCACTTGACTTATATCACTGAACAAATGTAGTTGTAAATGTGATCTAACCTGCAGGAGTTTTCCACCAATTTATGTTGTTTTCTTCCATGAACATTTTTGCTGTTCTAGATGTGTGTTTTGGATCATTGTCTTGCATAAAACGATGAGCATTCGGGAATTTTTCTTTGATAAAAGGAATAAGTGTTTTTGCGAGAATGTCAACATACAAATCTGCGTTCATTATGCCATTGAAGATACACACGTGTGTTTTACCACGTCGACTTATGCCTGCCCATACGTGCACTTTTAACGGGTGCTTCGGTTTTGGTTTTCGTTTTGGAGTAAAATTTTTCTTTCGATAACTGCGTTTCTTGAACTGTTCCATGACAACGGATGATTCATCTGTCCATATGACATCATGAAAGTTATTATTGATATTGTCATGAGCCCATTGTAATCTTTTTGGTTTGTTTGTTTCTCGAATAAGTTGACAATAACGGGTGGTTCTGATAGACCAACCGATATTTCTCCTGATTCTATTGATAGTAGCTATACTTATTGTATATCCACAATCCTCTAAAATTTGTTGAATTTCTTTAGCAGTTATTTCATCATTTTCCTTTACACTGGTATCAATTATATTTTGAATGTTAGGGTTAGCCGACAATAAGTTAGGCCTTCCAGAGCCTTTGTCACGATAAAGTTTCCCAACCGAAAGAAAGGTTTTAATTGTTCTTGCCACAAACCATCGACCTGCGGTTATATTTTCACGAAACAATAATCGAGATATTTTGGAATAAATCCCACATTTAACTCCATCTCTCAAAAGATCATAATATAATTTTAATATTCTTCCCTTTTTATATTCTGAATTGCAGTTCATATTATCCGTTCATGATTTCAGATTAAGGATGTTTTTACGTTTCAAATACATACACTACAGTTCACACAGAATGTCTTCACGCAACTTACTGCTTTTCGATAGGCCGTGCTGAATTATCGTTCTTGAGTCAGCAGCCCATGCAGTTCATTGAAATGACATTCTCTAAACTAAAGTAAAAATGATTCCGTATTTATCTGCTTCAGAGATTATGATAAGAGGCCTCAAAGATGAAAACAACGAATATTTACAACAAACTTTCTTAGTGAAACAAGTATCACAGAGAGGGAGATCGGTTTTTTCGAAAAAAACGTTTAAAAAAGGTGATTATGTGATCGAGTACAAAGGAACTTGTAAAGAATACGATGAACACGAGTTCCGTGCTCTTCATGCTACTTATGAAAAGAATGGTGAACTTTCATATTGTCTTGAATTTAGTGTTGAAGGTAAAAAGTACCTTATCGATGCAACAAGGGAGTTCGAATTTGGGATAGCACGATTGATTAATTATGCAAAAAATCCGAATCTTAAATTATTTCGGCCTCTAGTTGTTGAGAACGGAAAGAATCCCCGAATTGCGATATATGCGGCAACTAATATATCCGTCGGAGAGGAATTATTTTGGGATTATTTTTCATCTTTAAACCCAGCAAAGTGTTTGCTCAGTTCCAACAATGCAGAGCTTGACGAAATTAAATGGATTTACTCCCGACGATTGAAGACCGGTAAAATAACTTACAAACTTCCAAAACGCAGAATATCTGAAAGAAGTGGAGTATGTGTAATTTGTTACAAATATTTAAAGAAACTTTCAAATCATTTGATAACTACACATGGAGTAAGCGAAAAAGGTCAACGGCAGAAAATGATACTGGAAGGCCGCAGTTTGAAAATTGGAGACGCTTTGGATGCGATCAAACCCGATGTCAAGCGACGCAGAAAATTAACTTGTCACATTTGTTCTCGTGATTATTTTCAGCTGTCTACACATTTAGCAAGGGTTCATAAGTTGTCTCCTGAATTAAGACGGTACCATGTTGAAAGCAGCAAAAAAATGTGACTTTGAAAGAGACAAATGTCAGAAAAAATATCATAGATAAAATATCCTAATTACTTTATTCTCTCTCTCTCTCTCTCTCTCTCTCTCTCTCTCTCAAATGATCGATTGGTCGATCGAACCAGGTTACAATTACAATTCAAAATGGCCTCATACGTAATAATAATCATAATTAAATAGTAATTAATAAAAAAATGTTTATCAATTGTATTCTATTTAATATCTTATCTTAGAAAGAGGAATTGAATGGGTAACCCATTATCTATATCCGCTTAGTGGCTTGATTGTTTGGGAACTATGTCGACATTAATGCAAGTGCATGGTTCTTATGGGTACACGAATTCGCCACATATCTTTTACAGATTTTTTCGGATAAAACACCCTATTCTTGTGGCTTTTTATAGAGGGCATGGCATATTTTTATCGATTAGTCGTTGATGCCCTGTATAATACACAACCTAGTTTAGTCAGTATTTGCTATCTGTTGCCCCTGGGTCAGGGTTTGTGATGAAAGGAGGGTGTACTTTATGGATTGTATGTTTGAATTCGTTTAAAATAATTGTAACGACTAGAGCATTTTGAAAACAAAATGACTAAAAATTGTAATAAACAAGCAGGGGTCTAAATGTGGTCTTATAATTCTCTATTTGTAAGACAGATCTTCAAGGTACTTTCATGATACATGCCCTTATATTTGAATGATTAGAATATTAATAGAGTTAAGGCCGATCACATCTTTAAGGATAATGAAATGACTCATGCAGGTAAAGTAATGTATATGAAGTGTGTTTCCATTACAGATAACGACATTTAAAAAGTGTGTCGTTCTGAATCCCTTACTTCCTGGACTATATCAGTGACAGTGACAAAATCTCAGTTAATCTAAAAAAAAAACCAACATTTTAATGTTTATTATGTAATATAATATTAGTTATATAACATGTTTGACGCATGCAGTGAACACTAAATTAAAAAATCAAAACTGACTTGAAAGTTACGACAGTGTTCTTTACAAAAATGGTTTTTTTTTTTCAAAAAGAAATGAAGCAATCTGAATAATTTGCTACTATTTCTTCTAGATGCTGTTTTTCCGTATCAAACTGTGGTCTATTTATTGAAAAAAACAATAAAGTTTCTGAAAAACGTTTTAGGATAGAGGAACAGTTCTCAACTGACACTTGAGTACCTCTCATGTCCAATGATGTGAGGTTTATATTATGATTTGTCACTATATGCTGAATGACTCCTCTGCCTGTAATGAATGTAAATGAAAGATCAATTTGGTCCAGATATTTGCACTGTGATAGAAATTTTAGTTCTTTATCCATCAGGTTTGTACAGTGAGCAAGACAGAGAATTTGCAGATTTGGAACAAAAGGCAAAAACGACAGAGACGATAACTGACAATTTGATAAATCCATCCAATATAGATTTGGAGATCCATAGAATCCTTGTTGGAATATTTCATTCAACTTTTCAATTTTACAATCAATGCGCCAAAATCCAATAAGAAAACGTTCGAATCCCTGCGAATGTTTCAAAATACCCTTAAGTTTCTCGCCATTTATTAACGCCGGATTTTTGAAATCAAATATTCTCCATAGAGACGAACACTGAACAATCAAATCATTCAATCGACGACAAATTCGATTCACTACCTGCAGTAGCAATTTAAGTTCTATATATTCTAGTATCTTCAATAAAACGCAATCTGGTAAACATAGCAAATTCGTTTTCCTGTAAAACATAAAACAGTATTATATAATAACATTAATAGTTCAAAGATCAAAACTGTGGCATGTAGTTTATTTGATTTTCATTTTGCTTTTCTCATAGATAACTTATTGCAACAAAAATATACCTTAATAAATTTGCGTCTTCCATGTTCAAAACATCTGTTATTCAGTTATCCTAGCTATTTATAGCACTGAACGTTGTAGAATACAAATAGTGCAGCTGTACTCAGTAAATTTTGTTATGTGACATTTTAAAACAAGTTAAAGCCCCCATTGTCATAATAAGACATTTAAAAACAATCAATTCAAAAGTAAAAATCAGTGACATTCACTTTAATAAAAATAAATTGTGTATGTTGATTTCCTTTTATGAATGTCTTGTGTAAAACCGTTGTTTTCTTTAATTTTATCCTCAATTATTCGACAATGAACACAGTTTGTCGTAAATTTAGTATCATTGTGTGTTCTTTATGCCGTTGGTCACACGTTATTTACATTTCCCAATGTCTTTGTCTGCGATTACACTACGAATCAAATATGTAACGTATTGTTTTGGTATGTATTTTGCCATTTCCGCCGCTCTATATTTCGTATTCTATTATACATGTATTTCAGAATTAATGATTACCACAAAATAGAAAAGTTGCACGAGAGCTGCCAATATAATATTTGATAGCACCCTCTAAAAAATAAGTTTTTATTCCATCGGTATTTTTCAGCAATAATGTAACAAAAGTTTTGAAAATTATATATAGTTGTATTTTTGTACTCATGTTACTTAACATTGTTTACATGCGCTGATCCAGAGGGGTTCGGTGAGGTCAGGACCCCCTATCCCCGGAAAATTTAAATTCATTAGATTCGCATTGTAAAAGTATCAAAAATATGCCTCTCCCAACCCCCCATGGGCAAAACCATTAATCCCTTGGACCCCCCCCCCCCCCTTTTTTTTCTTGATCAGCCCAAAGTCTTTATGATCTTGAAAACAAAAGACTCGAGATATCGTCCCGAAACTACTTAAACGCAATAGCTTATGACCAAACTTGGATCAATACCCAATGTCGAAGGTTCAATTTCAAGAACTGGGGCGACTCGAAATATTGTACTGACAATAACCTACCTTTTTATAAACCATCATGACATAATATTGCAAGTGGTGCTTTTTTAGAAAAGGTGTAGTGATGAACTCTGTTTACATGTGTTAGTACATGTGAATACCATAATATTTACATCTACCGAGTATCTTACGAAAACTCATTAATTCATAGCTTTACAGAAACTGACAGGACTAAAATCTACACGCCCCGTTTATCGATTTGGTCGAAACCTATAGCAACCTAAGAAAAATCACGGACTGCACGAAATAATCATGATGATGTCGGACTCAAATTCCCATAGGAGACGATTTGGCTGTTTCTTTTAGCTAACGTACTGATGTAGATTAACAGTGGTTTAGTTAATTTATTTAACTTACTTTTTACAATCAATTGATTAATTTGTTAAAAGAGAGATGTAATATATAAACAATAAAATGCTCTCTTTGATGATTCATGCGGGTTATGAAGGTGGCGATCTTTGCAGAAAAAAATTACAAAACCCGCTAACGCGGGTTAAGTATTTTTCTGCAGTGTTGCCACCTTCATTTCTCGCACAAATCACCAAAGAAAGCATTTTATTGTTTAAAAAAATGATACATTACAGGTATATTTATTGAATATTCTCATTGCTAAACAATCTAAGAGGACTTA
This sequence comes from Magallana angulata, assembly GCF_025612915.1. Taxonomy (NCBI): domain Eukaryota; kingdom Metazoa; phylum Mollusca; class Bivalvia; order Ostreida; family Ostreidae; genus Magallana; species Magallana angulata. Next base: position 17,459,190 of record NC_069118.1, read on the forward strand.
CAGTATCGCTAATTATGTTTAAGTAATAATGAATTTTAAACAATGGACTCAAGAGACACATAAAGAGGAAAGAAAAAGTTGGCGTTTGAAAGATGTACGGTAACTATGTAAACACCATTAATATTTGATTCAAAACATGGCAAAAATTACCCAAATACCAAACGTATTAGTGAAGATTTGCGGAATATGAGGTTTTCCCGGGTTGGTAATAAAAACACCAATATTTTGAATCGATTCTTGCAGCCGAATCCATCAAATATGCAAATCCAGTTCCTTAATTTATTACTACAGTAAGTAGGAAGAACTGTAGGAGATCGATATTGATTATACAATAGAAAATCTCTTTATTTTTCCATATGTTATGCACACTGACTCAAGCATACCTATTCAGTTTTATGAAAATCTATCGTCTGATTTTCCTGGAAACCGTCTCAAAATACATGTACTAGTACACATTCATTCATTCATCTTTTATTTCCTCCATTATGGAGATTAGAATAATACAAACAACAAGTAAATTACAGTCAACGAGTCAAAATTATAAAATGAAGATATGTATGTACATATAAGTAGTAATAAGGAATGAAATTACATGTAGGGATGAGATTATTTACATATATTTTGAATGTAAGAAAGTTTTAAATAAGTTGATGGGGTGGGAGCTGTGAATTGAGCTACCCAAGGAGTCTGTTATAGACCGCGCAAGAAGTCACAACATGTCTTGAGTTCAATTTCCTAAACTCTATTTCCTCCGCTTGAGAAAGAACTGTCAGTGTTTGTTTTCCTAGGAGTATTAGGAAAAGGTCGTCTTCCGGAAGGCCGCTGAGTTCCGCTTCCAGGTGTACGGTAAAAGACCTTGTCAACGAGTTCCACCAATTGGAATGCTGTATTGTTAATGCCGGACAAGAGATGGTAGCGTGCGAAAATACGTCGGTAACAAAATGTCCACACAACACACAAGCTATCGAAGTCTGTAGAGGTTTGGAAGCTATGAGTTTGAAAGTAAATTTGAGGTTTTGAATTTCACTATATGAATTGATGTATTGCCACATAATAAATGGATTAGAGGTGCTGAAAACAGCATTAAAGCGAAAGAAGTCCGGATCGTATGCTGTTCGTTCGATTCGTTGTAGAGTTTGGTGCGTATAGACAGATGAGCGTACCGTCGATTTCCAGGCGGATTTTGACGGGAATGATCCATCCGAAAGCCATGTATTCAGGTAATCTGTAAGTTGATAGGTCTGGAGAAGTTGTAGGACGTCAGGAATAAAGCCCATCTGGGTCTCACTTAGGTTGTACAGGAAGGAGAACAGGCGTGAGGTAAAGATCTTTTTGGGAAGGAATTCAGTGTTCATCCGGCAAAGTCTTCCTAAAAAGAGGAGTTTTCTAGTATCAATTTCTGCCTTGATTGGTAGAATGTTCATGTATTGCTCGACTATATCTGATCTGGTAGGTTTTGGTAGGTTAAAGATCTGCTTGCAGATTCCGTGTTGGAGAGAGTTAAGACGTCTTACGTCTTCTTTAGTCATGTGGTTCCAGGTTTCACACCCGTAGAGGACAGATGGTAATACTACTGACCGGTAGAGGTGAGCCATCGTCGCGGGGTTAATACGAGAAATATGTAGATCGGACAAAGCGTAGAAGGATTTCCATCCTTTGGAGCATGCGTTTGAAATTCGAGATTTCGATTTTGTATTTGAATTGATGGGTATACCTAAATGTTCATAATCTATTCCACATTGAATTTTGGATTGTCCTAAGTAAATGTCTACTTCTGCAAGTGGTTTCTGTTTTTTAGCGCGGAATGAGAGAATGGATGATTTGGATGCGTTGTATTCAAATCGCCATTTGGATGCATATGTAGAGGCAGTGTCAAGCATAGATTGTAGAGCGCTTGGAGATAATGCGATGCAGGCTATGTCGTCTGCAAGGGCTGGTGAATGGTAATTTTTGTCAAATATTATTGGGTGGTTAGAATGTACTAATTGAAGTTCGTCTAGCAGGTCATTGATGAATACTAGGTATAGGAAGGAAGACAACACGCCTCCCTGTCTGACGCCTTGTTGGACTGGAAACCAGCGTGATTTAGTTTGGTTGACTATAACTGCACTCTCGGTGTTCTGATGACAGTCATCAATGATGTTCCATATCTTTCCTCTAATGTTTAGCTTATGCAATTTACACATGAGACCTTTCCTCCATACCGTATCAAATGCTTTGCTTGTGTCTAGAAAGCTTATGTAAACGTTACTACCCATTTCTAGGTTGTGATACAGTGTTTCATGGAGGTTAAATGAGGCAGTGAGGCAACCTAGTTCTTTCTGAAAGCCTTGTTGTTGTAAGTTTGGAAACGGTTTACATAAGGACAGAGAGGATATTCTGATTGATAACACTTTTTCAAATATTTTGAAAATACTTGGTAGCAAGGCTACTGGACGGTAGCTGTTACAAGAGTTTTTAGGCTTAGAGCCTCCTTTATGAATCGGAACGATAAGACCTCGTTTCCATTGGGGTGGGACGTAGCCGATGCTAATAATTGCATTGTACAGTTTGCATAGACATTCAACAATGAGATTGTCAGAATATAAGATATGTTCGTTTGTGATATTGTCGGCTCCTGGCGCTTTCCTTTGTTTTAAAGAGGATATGGCAGTGATGACATCATCGCTTGAGATTTGAAATATGTGATCTTTGTCAATAGAATTTATTTTGATTTGATCATACATGGAATGAATTACATGTTTAAAGTCGTTATCAAAAGAGTCGTTTTCGCTAAAACGGTAAATGTTTTCATAAAAGTCTGCAAATGCATTAGCAATTTCATTTGGTTCTGTGTGGCTTTCTCCGGCTGCATCACAGATTTCAGGATAAAATCGAGAAGATCTTGGACGTCTTTGCTTAATGAGTCTCCAAAAAAGTCGCAGGTCAAGTTCAGCGGCTTCGTCTATTTCGCGATAGACAGACTGAATAAAGATTTCATATTCCTTATCGTGAGCATTTCTGAAAGCACGTTTGGCGCGTTTGTAATTACGGTAGGTATCGTGTTGCCAGCCTCTTGGTCTGCCTTCTTGCATCCATTTTCGACGCATTGCTCGTTCTGTTGCATGGAGTTCTTTAACAGCTTTTGTCCAGCCAGGCTTTGTATATGGGCTAGTTCGCGATGAAGGAATACAAGATGAAGCTGAGGTAGATAGAATATCTATCAATGTTTCATTGTATACTTTAATGTCGTCATTTGACGCAATGTTGACATCGATTAGCTTTCGTAACTCGACGTTGGTGCGTAATTTATATTCCAATATGGTTTCACTACTCGCTTTGTGCCATGCTGGAAGTACAGAACAAGAGTCTTGCAAGTTTGTTCTTTTGGTATGTATTTCTAAGTTGCACACGACGGGTAGGTGGTCGGATGTTGAAGATATGGATCCTTCTTCAAGAATTTCGTAGTGGCATTTAGCTATACATGTGTCCTGGCTGAGCAATATGTAGTCTAACATAGTTTGTTTGGGAATAAATGAGAACGATTGACCAGAAACAGAAAAGTCAACAAGGGGGGTCAGAAAATTGCATCGCTCTACAAACTTGCAAAGGATGGCTGACTTGATATTGTTTGTATGTAGCTCACGAAGCAGACTAGCGTTGAAGTCGCCAGCAAAGATAACTTGTCCATACTGGGAGTAGTGATCATATAAACTGTGCATTATATCAACGGTGCATTGATAATAAGTTATGTCACTATCAGCTGGGAGATGTACGCCGAATAGATAGAGAGGGGGGCTATTTTTAAGTATAATCTTAGCACCCACAATGCAGTCCGTTTGAATTCCTTCAATTTCTTTTACGGAGAATCGAAGATTCTTTCTAAATAAAAGAGATACACCACCTTTACCGTGAATTAGTTCTGGATATGGATGGTTGTAAGTCGAATCTGAGTGAAGTTTAACAACACTGAAATAATGGGGATGAATACTGTCAAAATAGGTTGTTGAGTATTTATTAAGTTTGTGTTCGGAAAATATTGCAATGTCACATTGAGTTTTATCCAGTAACGCACAGACCGGTAAAGTGGATGAGATGATGCCTCTAACATTCCACGTTACGATTTTGAGCAGTGAGGATGTTGTTGGAATCGCTATTGCTAAATGAAATGAGAGTGCTAGCAGCAGTAAACTAAGGACAATGGTTTTTATTATGCTCATTTTGATATTCTATATTTCGTCGTATTCAGTGCTCCAGTCCTCAGAAGCGCGCTGTGTAGCACATTTTTGCTCCCATTCTCGATTACTTATCCACTTTCTACAGCGTACGCCTTCAGGCCAAAAGTTTGGGGATTCGATAATATGATCGAATTCTAGTGGGACATTAATTTTTGCGGATAGACGAGACTGGTTGTATTTGGGTTGAAATAGCATTAAATGAGTTATCTTTACACCTTTGCTTTCGATGTAATTAGCTATTCCAGATCTTGACGATTCTCTCCCTATCCCCGATAAGTAGTATCTAGCTGTCTTACGGTAAGTAACACCAACGAAAACATCCTCTTTTCTTGTGGTTGTCTTCGAGTTTTGCTTGTCCTTAAGTGTAACGACGCAAGACATTCCGTCGTATTTCACCGATCTAGAGTCCGACGCCTCTCGGGATCCGCCTACTGTCACGTTACTGTTTACTGTTTTTTGTTTGTCGGAATGCGACACCCGTGGTCGAATTGTATCGTGATCATTGAGGCGAGACGGGGTAAAACCGTTATGCGGGCTGTCACTTACATGTATAGGTGAGCCGTTAGACGTCCGAGAAGGGGATTTCTTATTTTGCGGTGAGTGCGTCGGGAATTTTGAATGTGTTTGATTTAAGTCCGATGGTTCTAAGCCTTCGCGTAATTTTTTCACCTTTTCAGCAACAACTTTTTCAATGGATACTGTAGTTGATGATTGTGGCCAATCATTAGCCTGTGATGGTATCTTTTCAATTTCACTACTGCTGCTATTCACGGGACTATTATTACTAATAGTACTGGCGTAAGATTTGCATGGGCTTATTGAACTGAGTTGTTTTTGGAAGTTTATGCTAACTTTTGAGAGCCTTTTTAGTTCATCATTTGTTTTTGATTTGTAGGATTGACAGTCTTGATGATCTGTCTCCATACGTTTGAAAATATCAGACGAGAGTTTTTGAAAAGAGTCATATTTTGTAAATTTGGCCGTTGATTCTGCATGCAAACGTTCGTGATCAGACTGAAGCTGTTCAAATTGTGATTGAAGCGATTGTAGATCGGAAGTTAGAGAATTAATGGTTTTATCCTTAGAATTAACCATGCTTTCTAAGTTCGATATTCTTTCAATAAGCGATTGAATTGTTGTCCTTAGTTCGATTGCATTGACTTTGTTTATTTCAGCAACGATGGGAGTGTTTTTATTTTTGCCGAAAATGTCGTTAATGCATGATTTTTCGCCCTGCAGAAACATGTACAAAATGAAGCAATCTTTGGCATATTTAGTGATACTTGAGCCACCTGATGTAGTTTTTCGTGTGAGAAGTTTTCCTGACGGACAATCTGGTTGGGATTTTGCGCGTGAGCACAATGCATTTCTGTACCAGCAAATCAAGTTTTCATCATTTGAGCATATATCTAGTAACTTGGATATGTATATCTCAATTTATCGCACTTAAGCATGTAATGAAAATTTTCAATAGTTATTTTCAACAAAATTTGTAATAAAATTGTAATATCTGCAGTTTATTTGTATTTTGGGGATTATTGATTCAAATGACTTATTTTTTTTTTTAAAAAGAAGAATTAAATAACCTCTAGTATAGCATACATTTGTGTGTATTTTTTGGTCATCTCTTATTACTTAGTCCTACACAATTTCAATTTTTCATGATATCATAAAAGCACAACGACGGCGTTCACCTACATGTGTTACCACCTAAAGGAAAAATCGTTTTTAATGTTCTTTAGAAATAAAAAAAATATCTTATCCGTGATTTGTCCTTTGTGTTCAAATTCATAAATGCTATCGAGCAACGTCTTAAAAGATATGAATACATTGTAATTTACAAAAATGCAAAAGCAATTAAAACCAAAGATGACCACTTTAAAGAGCCATGTTTCTTTGTGTCCTTTTCCATTCTTTCTTTCTTTTCTTCTCTTTGATTTGCTTCGTCCAAAACATTGTCAGAGACCAATAACCAGATATAGTTTCGTGTAATACTGAAACTTTGCTTTATCAATATCCAGTGATATCTAAAGCTTATATAATAATTATTTTATGGCATATACATATAAAAGTTTCATGATTTTGATATTATAAAATTGTGGTTGTCATATATATAAGGGAAAGAGATCATGTGAATTTATTCTTACGTATAACAGAAGCACTACCATTGATTCTTCTGATACTTGATAGTTATTACCCCCCCCCCCCCCCGCAAACATAGTTTGAGGAGTATAAGGGAATTACCTTTTCCTCCGTCCGTCCGTCTGTGTATCTGTCCGTCTGTCTGGAGTATCAGGCTTGGGGTAATACTAAATGTAATGGTAATGCATTGCAATGCATTACATGTTTTTAAAGTAATGCTAGTAATGTGTAATGCCACAAATTTAGCATTTCAAGTAATGGTAATGTAATGCATTACTTTTATAAAATCTAGTGTAATGCTGGCATTACATGGCAATACTTTGCATTTATGCTTATTTATGCATGTTTATTTTTTTTTTAATGTGATAATTTAATAACTAAAATTGTATTTGATTAAAATTATTTTAAAGAAGAAAAAAATAATTCTTCAGATAAAAAATGTTTTAGTTGTATTATTCAAAAAGATAAAGAAAAATCCATTTTTAATTGTCAATATTACTAGCTATAACAACACCATTTAATAACATTTTTAAGAGTGTTGTTATTAAAAGTTTGAAATCATTTAAAAAATTTACTTCAATTAGTTTGCACTTCATTAAATTCTTTACTGTGAAGAATGTGTCAACAACACGCTATGCCCTCAGGATAATCTAACTTCCAAGTGCTATATACTTGGGGTGGGTGGTGGAAAGGGGGGGGGGGTCGGTCCTGTCCTCAATCGCAGTTCTCCAAATAGGTCAAATCTTATCTGATATGCTTTGGTGCTGAATTCAGCAAATTCCTCTTTCGTGATTCTCTGACATTCAAAACTTCAAAATCCCATATTTTCAATTGGGAAACAATTGGCCTCTTGTTTAAAGTTCTTGTTTAGTTCAATTCAATATCCGCTGACATTTGATAAAAATAATTGGATGCTCGAAATTTGTTTGTTACTTGGGTGACGTAGCTTTACACCCTTTCGAAAGCCCGCCATTTCACTCTACAAAATGAAAAAAAAAAATCATCTGTTGCTTGACAGTTCTGTTTTATATACACTATGATTTTTTAAATACCGTATTCTTTTATTCATATGAATTTATTTATATTACAAACAATGAATTATCTCATATCCTTTGCAGTAATTGAATTAATGACAAAATTATACTATTATACCTATCGTTCATGTAACCTTATAGTTCCTTGTCCCTTAGACTTGCTCAAGTATATATTTGGTTTTATTTCATTTATTATTTCGTGAAAATTGTACTGTGTTTCAGATGTCATTAAACACTTTGGCATCATTTAAAAGTTTTTAAGAGAGCACTGCGTGATTATTAAGCTGTACATCTGCCCGAATTTAATAATTGAATTCACTTTTAGACTTACAATACTATTTATGATGTAATTCTTTATCATCTTTAAAGAAAAATAAAAAGAACTTTTTTTACGCATAATTAGAAAGTATTAGTATTTTGAAACTTAGCAGGAATAATGGATATAATGAAAAACCTGCAAGCATGCAGTAAAGACCAGGACTGGGTTTTACAAAACTATCATGAGATCTTTTATAAGACATATCTAAAGATTCTTATACGATATGACTAATGACAATCATTTTAGTTTCTCAAATCTTCCGCAAGTATTAGAAATCTTTCGAAAATTCATGTACTAATATTTTACTGCAATTAAAAGAACTTTCTTGCCCAGAGCCCCTTTTCTTCTTATTTATATTTTTAATTTTTAAGAGTTTACATAATAATTACAAGTGCATATTTTGATGAGATTTATGCTCTGAAAAAATATATTATTGCATCGAATAACTATCTTTTACGAGGGTATTATTGTTAAATACAGCAGTCTAGAATATAATAAATGAATATAATAATAATATAATGCATTCAGCAATTATAAACTTACAAGCCCATGCGGTCAGAAAAAATGTGTAACGATGTGCAGGAAGCACGGTGTTCAATTTAACGACGAGATTGATGGAAAAAAGGATATTATCAAAACCGAACTCCTCTGCCGCGACTGCTCTGAAGAAGGAGACATGAGGAGAGATAGCATCAAAAGTCAATGTAGTAAATGCACATGGTATGTAAGTTCGGCAGATGAAAAGTAAAAGTGGACATGCCTGGGTTGTATAAAAGCAGAGAGAAAATGGCTTTGGATGGGAAATAACAGAAAAACACAGGAGAGAAAATTTCACCACCAGGGCCAAGTCTAAGACCACAATTGACGAGGAAAAAAACATCATTAGAAAAATGTCAATTTCAAGAATTGAGGAGTGCATTGCTGGTCCATCGAGCGCAGTCAGAAAGGCATTACCATCATCCCCAAGCAACTTATCAAAATGTTTGCATTATATTTGAAATAAATTATTTATATAGTCCAATAGTTATTTTATATTTCTGATAAATATCCGCTCTCTTCTTATTGATGTCGATTCTAATTATTTTTACCCTAGATATTGATGAATTTTTTATACTATACTTGTTATTTTAAGATTTTAAAAACCCAATGTATACATTTACTATCCCTATATTCCTTGAGGTGATCTCGAGCGTTATAAATTCACGGCCGTCTTCAATATGCGAGCAAATCATATGCTACTTTTCTTCTGATTCATGCTTAGTTTACAATACCAGGGCTGCTGTCTTAAAATTTTACTCATTTAATGTCTTAAAATCACAATTCTTGAACACATGCATGCTACGAAAAATGCTAATTTTGATTAAAACACAATACTACATAAAGTTATAACTTCTCACAAACAACTGCATGAAAATAGAAACTGCGGAAAGTTACGGCCGCACACTCGAATTATATACTGGACTTTCTCTGTTGAACCAAATTATAAGCTGCCCACATGTTAGGTTTTGCCTAAATATATGATCTTGAGATGATCTCTTTGGTTTTGCGACAACATTTCTGCGAAAGTTAATTTGCATCTAGTCCTGACTAGGTGCAGATTTACTCAACTGTGCAGAATTTGCATATAAGCAAATCAGTTCATACAACAAAAACTGCACATGTAAGTAAATTTATATATGTGTAAACTATACTGAGGTATGCAAATCGTGTCGTATAAATGGTGTTTTAGTTTAGGATATTTCTTAGTCAGCTTTGGTTTCCAATTTTAAATTTGACTTAAGATGGCCCTTATATTTTCTTTAAATTTGTCTTCGGAACTTTATTTTTGCAGAAGTACAATGAATTTGATTGAAAAGAATATGACAGTTTGTCGGAGGTCATATTGCTTGTGACAAAAATTTGAAAAGATGATGTTACACGGTTATCTCAGAACGCTTTTAAAATTCCGTGGAATCCACAAGCGGATTTAGATTTTTATTCTCACATCACTGTATCAAATATATGAACGGATAAATAAGTGTTTCATTGATGTTTATTTTTCAGGTTTATAATTATTATTCTGTTATAAAATACACTACTGTAATACTACAAGTTTTCAAAACATGTTCCGTCTCCCTCCGGTTTTCCTCGTGTGGCTCCTTGAATATTTTATGAAACCATTATATTAATATGTACATGTGAATACTTCTGTTGCAGTAGCTATGTATGTATAAGCCGTTGTAGATTTAGTGAAGCTTGACCGTCAGGTGGGCAGTAATATACTCTAACGTACAGTAGAATTTCTATTCGCGGCAATTACTACTAATATTGATTACCACGTTAAGCTATAAATCAACTTTGGATCTTGTTAAGCAATTCATATTAATCTTTAAAAAAGTCTTGCTTATATATATTTTTATGAAAGTGCATTACAAGTTTTTGTTAAATGTACGAGTCGGATTACGGTATTATAGAGAGCAAAGTAAAAAGAAATGCCAGTAAGAGGAGAGCAATTTTACATGTAAACAATTGTTGAAAATAACAAATTAATTCAGCAAGATAAAATTTTGTTACTAATTGTAATTTTACGCCTTAAAATGAAAAAGCCACAAAAATGAGAAATAAAATTAATGAAAGTATATTCTTTTTTCGTCTCTAATAGTGCGTTGTCAGTTCATTTGATCTTTAATATGGCTATATATATAGTATGTATTGAACTTTTTATAAACAATTGTAATAAACGCGTATGTAAAATGTGATGAAATCAAAATAATATTTATCAAGGACCATGGCTTTACAGATCATCCTTTTCGGGCCCGTCATAATTTCTGGGCCCATGACTGATTTGTGTCGCGGCATCGCAGAATTCATACAGACGCTTTGTCATCTTATTTGACATGTAATTTTAATACCGTTGTACAGTTTATGCATTCTTTCACATTGTATTGACATTTGAAGAATGATTCATAAAAGATGCAAATATAAACATTTTCATTTACATCGCAGAATTTGCCATGCATCAGGCTAACAAGGATTCATAAGTTTTGTGTGTTTGTTTTCTTCAATGCTCGTTACATTCCATGTGCGGCGCCATCTCCCCTCCCACCTTTATTCCCCCATCCGACTCCGGGATGTGTGTGTGTGTGGGGGGGGGGGGTGTCAATGGAAGTACTAATTTTGACGAAGCGGTTCCAGGGCTATTTTCAGTCAATTTACAATATGAATTAATATTAATACACTTTATTTATCTATTTATTTTTTGGAGAGTTTGGGTCCGGATCCCCTGACACACAAACGCCATGCAATTGCCTTCAAAGCCGCATACCCCCCCCCCCCCCCCTAAAAAAAAAAAATTTTTTTTGATAAAGCAAACAGTACCTCAAAAAAATCACAATCATTAAAAAAGGGGTTTCGAATATTGAATAACTTGCATTAAGTATCTTAAATTGCTAAGAGTTACGGATCTACACGTGTTAAATAAAAATCATCTTCAATGAAAAACATGAAAAGCAGATTTGTGGAGTATTTTACTTTCTTACAGATCGTTTACGTGCATCATCATTTGCGGGCCCGTCATTGATTCAGGGCCCATTGTTTTTTAACGTGAACGTGTCATTGTGTGTTGCTTGCTGCCCAATCAAATTAACTCATTACTGTACATGTTTTGTATATTTATAACACCTGTTTTGTTTTTCAATTTTTTTTTCTTTATGGGGGAGGGGGGCTCACATAGTCATCTTTGCAAACTACATGATATCTCAATTGATAGAGAGAATCGATGTAAATCAGACGTACATGTAGGTTACCGATGATGACACACAACTTGTCTGTTTACAATACTTATCATATATAATTTTGTTATTATTATTATCATCATCATCATCATTATTATAATCATTATTATCATTATAATGTTGAAACACAATATACAACGAATAATGCGTATCTGCTTAGTATCGGGTTCACATGCACCAACACTATCCTTGAAATTGTCGGATTTCCCATTCCATACATGTAGTTTGGTATTAGTTCATCTTTTTAAAAAGCGAACAGTTGATATTCAAATACCAATTTCTACATGTTCGTAATGTCTTTAGTGATGTTGCCCGTATATAATATTCTCCAACTAAACGTTATACAATTGAAGACACATCAAAAGATAATAATGATTTCAAATAAATATAAATACACGTTCAGTGCAATTGAGATTGTGCGCACAAAACTATAACTTAGCATTTTTAGAAAAACTTATTACAGGCATTTTAATTCTTTATTATCAGACAATTCCAGACGTCTTCTCTATTGGTTGCTACACTATAAGCTTCTATATTGATGTTGAATAAAGATCTCCATTTAAAAAAATATTAATTAAAGCAACTTCACATGCCGTATCAGGCAAATTAGCTATCATTCTGTTTTCGCTTGACTTACAAATTTATAGGAGAAAGGCCTCCCTTCCTTTCATTTACATACACCATTGAAAATAATAAAAACAAAATAAAGTAAAGGGAAATACCTCAAATAGAGGGAGAGGAGGTGTCTGAATGGAATGGGTGATATTTGTTTGTAGTTATTGACCTCTACCAATGATTAAAAAGGGACGTATCATAAAACACGTCTTACATGTGTGGTGAGAGAAGGTGGGTGCGCGTGTGTGTTGGGTGGCAGGAGATAAATTTGTATCCTCTTTTCAGTATTTGAATAGCATGACCAAAGAGTATAGTATACTTAAACTATATATTGTACAGTGTTTCGTATATAACATAACATTAAGAATTCAATGGTATTATGCTAAGGCTTTCAAGGTTTTCCTCTTTTTTTCTTTGATTGTCAAAATTTCTTTCAATGTAAGTTTTGTGATTTCCTCCGCCGTAATATTTTAATTATTATATATTTGCCCTTCCTAAACTTTTCACTTTCCAGTTTGAAACTTTTGTTATTGAAATTAAGATAATTGTAGTTAAAGAACAATAAATCCTAATCAATATTTTCTTATTATAGATTAGATTTTGACATAGGGGTACCGGTGTGGTTACGCATTCAGTTATAATTATTTTTCCGTACAGCGGATTAAAAAAGATGATCTTGCATTCTGAATTTCTATAAAAGATTTTTATGACTTAAGAGTTGACTTTTAAGCTCATTATATTTTTACTTCATGTTATAATTTAAGTATTTTTTTTTAGCTCACCTGAGCTGAAAGCTAAAGTGAGCTTTTCTGATCACTTTTTGTCCGGCGTCCGTCTGTGTGCCCGTAAACTTTTTACATTTTCGACTTCTTCTCCAGAACCACTGGGCCGATTTCAACCAAAGTTGACACAAAACATCCTTAGGTAAAGGGGATTCGAGTTTGTTAACATGAAGGGCCACGCCCTCTTTCAAGGGGAGATGATTAAAAAATCATTGAAAATTTGTTGGTATTTTCAAAAATCTTCTTCTCAAAAAACAATTGGCAGAAAAGCTGGAACTGTGGAAGCATCTTTAGGTAGTGTAGATTCAAGTTTGTTCAAATCATGATCCCCGGGATAGGGTGGGGCCACAATGGGGTTGAATTTTTACATAGGAATATATAGAGTAAATCTTTAAAAATCTTCTTCTCTGAAACTGATCAGCCAGAAAAGCTGTAACTTGTGTGGAAGCATCCTCGGGTAGTGTAAATTCAAGTTTGTTCAAATCATGATCCCCAAGGGTATGGTGGGGCCACAATGGGGGGTTGAATTTTTACATATGAATATATAGAGTAAATCTTTAAAAATCTTTTTCCCTGAAACTGATCAGCCAGAAAAGCTGTAACTTGTGTGGGAGCATCCTCATGTAGTTTAGATTCAAGTTTGTTCAAATCATGATCTCCGGGGGTAGGGTGGGGCCACAATGGGGGGGGGGGGTGAATTTTTACATAGGAATATATAGAGAAAAATCTTTAAAAATCTTTTTCCCTGAAACTGATCAGTCAGAAAAGCTGTAACTTGTGTGGGAGCATCCTCATGTATTTTAGATTCAAGTTTGTTCAAATCATGATCTCTGGGGGTAGGGTGGGGCCACAATAGGGGGGTGTGTGAATTTTTACATAGGAATATATAGAGAAAAATCTTTAAAAATCTTTTTCTCAGAAACCGATCGGGCAGAAAAGCTGTAACTTTTGTGGAAGCGTCCTCAGGTATGGAAGATTCAAGTTTGTTCAAATCATGATACTGGGGGTAGGGTGGGGCCACAATGGGGGAGGGGTTCAAACTTTTACCTAGGAATAGATAGGGAACATCTTTAAAAATCATTTGCCTAGAAAAGTCAGTTCAGATAGTGTAGTTTAAAATTTGTCAAAATCATAATCTTCAGGACTAGGGTTGGGCCACATAGGGGGGGGGGTCCAATTTTACAAAGGAAAACATTTAAATTATCCATAAAAACTCAAGTGTTATTATATATGGTTTTACTTATATGCAAGCATTTTGAATTATTGTTGCTTCTTTAAAATTGTTTAGACTCTGGCCCCTGGACAATTCTTTGGCCTCACAAAGGGTTCAAAGTTTTATGTAGGTTTATAATCCATATATAAACAGTTGTTTAAGTCTGATCATTTTATCAAGAACTGCAATGCTCAATATGTAATATGACTGTAAAATCACCCTTTTACAAAAGGGATCAATGATAAACACAAGAATATGCAGGAGAATTTTTTTTACATACAGGATCTATTATACGATATTGTTAAGATATTTTGTATATGACTCCATAAAGCTGATTTTATTATGTCTATCATTGCTCAGTTGAGCGATGTGGCCCATTGGCCTCTTGTTTCAATATAGTACGTCGAACTATGCATCTGATTTAATTAGATTATCATTTTTTTTTCTCTGTTCAAATTTCTTATTAGTTTTATTTCTTATTCTTCCTTGAATTGGATAACGCAAATTCCTAAAACTAGCTTGTTAAGTTTCGACACAAAAGAGAGTGTTGTTAATTAGCGGGATTATTCCCTAACGTGGAAAGAACCTTTTAATATCCGTATCGCTTGAAGAGTCATATCTAAATATTTACACTTTCAACTGTCTTTGTCTGTGATAACATTACGAATCAATTTTAAAGATAAAAAGGTGGAACAAAATCCGTACATATTTTTATTAACTTATTGCGTCATTACCGATTTATACCTTTTTAATGATTTTTTTGCTTTTAACAACCTGTACCTTTGAAATTGGCATACCCGGTTATTTCATAAAAAGGGGGGGGGATCAACTTTCTACACTGATGCGTACATGGTTTTAAAATCCTTTGTTAAGAAGAAAATGTTTATACATGCAATTCAAGTTTATAACGGGGACTTCACTTAGTAAGTAATCTTGAAAAAAAAATTAAGCACGCATGCAAAATAATATTACATTGACACGCGTTAATTTTATCCTGACATTCTTAAATCATCTATATGAATTATCTTTTCTTCCGATTAAAAGAAATAAATATTATAAATTCCAACTGTTTCGGGATTCGAATCCCAATCAAAAAAGTTGGATACTGCTACATTCTATTCTTACTGCGTTACCACTCGACTAATCTAGACATGACTTACAGCGGGGGAATTGAACACTGCGTTTTTAGATTTCAAAGGTATTGTTTTTTTCCCCAAAAGTTCGATTTTTTAAAAATATGCCTCTATGAAACAAAATTCAGTTTTCAAAAAATTGTCTTTTTTCATTACAATGAGGATTCCCCCTATATAAAGCGTGAAATCTGCTACATTTGTCTGTGTAACCATTTTCAGTTTTATCTAATGTACTTATAAAAGTTAATACAAACTTTCTAGATAAAATTCTACACTGCTTTATATACAAAGTTGCAAGCAAAAATAGAATTACATCAAATTCTGTAACTTAAATTTTTCCATTTTATCTGCAACTCCTTTAAGGAAAATTAGCATAGGAATTGTAATTTGTCTCATCATTCAGAACAGTAATACATGTAATGACTTAGTTTACAAAAGTATGCAATTGTGTCTTCTTCGTAGAGACGAATTGCTCCTTTTTTTATATTTGCCGTAGAAATTAATGAATTTATACATGAATGCGTGGTATATCGTTTTTTCTTTCTTTTTATTTGTTTTTTTTTTTTTTAAATCATTTGTTGATCAATTTATTTCGTTTATATGGTCCGATGGCTCATATTGTCATGGTGTGTCCAAAATTAAGTTATTGTTAAAGACAAAAGAACAGATGTGCAATTTTGGAGGAAGTTTTGATCTGATAATTGTTTGCCAGTTATAGTATGGCCTTTATCAAATAAATTGTTTTGTGTATTTAACGCATACTCTGTCATCACTATGTGTAGCATTTTCAAGTAAGAGGGGGAACGTGGGGTATGTGACCTTGCTAACTTTTCATTTCATTCTACATTAATTACAGTTCCTTATAGTATATACAGATTACCATTTTAATACGTATCACATATATCTCATTTTAATTTGATAACGTACATATAAACATATTTTTTGTGTATCTTATTGGTTTAAGTTTTACCTTTCATTTTCTAAATAATTTTACGGCACTTTTTATTAATATGCCATTCCTTTCTCAGTCGGTGAAAGCACTACAAACTTAATCAGATTTTGATGTACATTTCAAATAAATCAATACTTTGCACGTGTTAGGAAATTGGTGAGTTCATCAGCATCATGTGATTAAAAGAATTGTTACATTAGGTAACCAAAAGTATCAAATGAATTCCTGATATTGCACAGAGCAGTAACTGCAATGATCTAATGAAAATGATTATAATTTGAAATATTACACTGAATGGTGAATATTAATCAAGTTATGTAAATGTTCGAAATAAGGAATCTTTCTTTGACATTTTTGATTTGGCTATGAACAACAGTCGGCACGTACCCAGCAGTGTTGATATCCCAATTAATATAAAAGAATGATGTCTTGAAACTTATATGTATCTGTGATGAAAGAAAGACAAAAAGGCGAACACTAACTAAATCATTTCCAAGGCTTAGTTTCATGAATACAATCATTACTTATCATTTTGTTTTTAACGGTTTGTGAAGTAAGAGTATAATACCTAATGTCGTTTTATGCAGAATATTTTAATTTTAATGATTGTAACCGAAAAAGAAACGAACCCCCAAAATCGGAACTGCTCCTTTTATACAGGGACATATTTACTCCCCTATTTTGAAAAATATAATTAAAATTGATATTTTAATGAAGTACATTTAACCTAAATTATAAAGCGTTTGCGATTGTTACTGAAGTATCACAAGGAGCATGCAGTGGTATTATTGCAAGCAAAGACAGGCGATTCTAAATGTAAATCATTATTGAAATCAACTTACTGAATGAAACACTCCATACAAATATATTACACATACATAATAATCGTAACTAATATCTTTGGCAAAATGAATCTCTGTATTAATTAATTATTATAACTTTTAAGGTAATAGAAATGGCTCTGTAAAGAGAATAGTAAAGAGAATAGTTCTGTAAAGAGTTGTATGTAAATCGATATTTCTTTCCGTCTCCAAGAATGATTGCACATTTTAATTAACTAACCTATAATGGTAATGCATTGTACAAATGAACCCTGATGCTCAGATCATGTTTATCGGGCCTGTCAACGATTAAGGGCCCGCGGTTTATGGTGCTGAATTCAGCAAATTCTTTTTATGGATCTGCCTGATCCGACATTTTACATGTAATTTTAAAAAGTCCATTTAATTGACCTTTCGTGTTTAGTTTAATGCAATATCCGCTGACATTTGATAATAAAATTACTGAATGTTTAAAGAAGGGCGTGTTTTTTACAGAGTGAAAGCCCGCCATTTAGCCCTTTTATAAATTATGCCGTAAAATTATATAACCTATGATTCACATGCACCGTCATCTGGCCCCGAGGTTATAAAACTTTCTTGAGTACGATCTCATACTCCAAATCGTACTCCGTGCTCCAAATCGTACTCGTACTCAAGGTATCGAGGTTATAAAACTTTTTCATACTCATACTCGTACTCCGTTACTCCGGCTGAGTACAAAACGGCGATTTTCTGAGTAAGCTATGGAGCTTTCTCAAAGTCGTACTCAAAGCATTTAATCTAAATAAAATGTAGTGCAAACATATTATATTGTTACATATTGTAATGTTGCTTTATTATACGCTATAATTTAATCATAATCAATGTATATAAATTAAAATAAATTAAAAATGGAAAGTTTTTACCATTTTATAAATGAAATATTTAGATATATTAGATGTGAATCTAAGAGTAAGGGAGAGTTGCAACCAAAATTATCAAAATAACTTTTAGATATTTCGCTCCATTAATCAATGTACATATGCTTTCTAAGAATTCTGTTTTTAGTCAAATACAGCCCATACTCTCCATCATATAAAATCAAGAAATTAATGTACATGTATTGCTATTAATTAATAATAATCAGATGCACTTGCGGGGTCCCTTCTTTGGTTTTAGTGAGAATGTAGGTTAGTTCTAAACATGACAAAGGATAAGGGATGCTTAAAAGTATAACACTTTCAATTACTCACTTATTAATCATTTATCATTTTATGTTACATGCCACAAACCTTGGAATGGGAAAAAAAATATAGAATAAGCGGTAAATCAGTGGGGGGACCCGGCGCCCCCCCCCTAATATTGTCAAAATAAAGTTAAATAATACTCCTTCTGGCAAAGAAAATGTACAACTTGCGAGTCTTAATTATTAATTTTTTTTTTTTGGAAAGTCGTGGGATTTTTCTACATTAGACTGGTTTCAATGGTGTAGTATGAAGAAAACCTGTGGGTTTAATGGTGTAACGTACATAGAAAACCCATTTTGATTACGCTTTCCGACCTTTAAGTAATTGGTTACTAGCTAGTGTTTTAAACGACTCTTCCATGTTTATTATAATACAAGCTGGCATGGTTACCTTTTTAAAACTTCATTACTTCGTCCCATTGAACTTGATTTTTTATACTGATTTATTTACAGCCATTCAAAAGAAAGAAAAGAAAAGAAAATGTTTCTTATATTTCTGCAAGGCAGAGGGTTTTGATGGGATTACTGCAGGTCTTAAATTTACAAAGCTTTAAAAATTGTAAATAATTCAATCTATATTTTATTACTTCAAGTATAACCACAAGAAAAGAAATCACAACAGTCTAAATTTGAAGACTTCATTTTTACCCTACAAAATCTCTAGAATGCAGGAACGTTTGTGGGCTTCACCCCCTGGGCCACTAACAGGGCTTTGCCCTGAACCCACTGGGGGCCTCAAGGCGGCACCCAGACCTCCTGCCTTATACTGCCCCCCCCCCCCCCCCTAACTACAAATCCTGGATCCACCCCTGGTACTATACAAAGTTAACAAAAAGCAATCTTACTTAGAAACATAGAAACTAATCAAGAAACAGCAGTAAGTAATTTAAACGCATGTTAAAGGGCATTAGATATAAACTTAAACAAAAAGATTGCAGGGTGTCCAAGTCGCATAGTGGATAATGCACTCGCTTCTCACCTCTGCGACCCGAGTTCGATCCCTGTGATCGGCAGAAGTTGTATGTGAAAGGGTATGGTGGTCACCCGCTTGGGCACGTAGGTTTTCTCCGGGCACTCCGGCTTCCTACCACATTTATGACCCCCTCGCGCTAAAATCCGCGCCAACGAAAGATATTGATATAAGTTGTAGAACTTGTTGTAAAATTTATAAAGTTGAGTTGTTTTTTTTAAAAAAGGATTGCAAATTTTCAATTTTTGTGTTGGCAATGTTTTTAAATTATGACGTAAATATTTGGGTTCCTATGTGACTTTACATATTAGCTGCAGAGATTTAGATGTGTTCTTTATCTAATATTGGCCGGAACTTTTATTTTAATTTTACTGCCGGGGGTATGGTTTCTATTTCGAACCATCTACCAGTATTTGATTTTTAGTTTCCAAATATCAAAGTCATTTTGACCACGGAACATCACCTAACTCATGATCTTTTTTATTTATTTCAAATTAAAACATCGAGAGCATAGACATAAGTCTAAGTATACGTAAAGTGAAATGCATTATTTAGTTTAATATTTGATTATAAACGCTCGAATATGAAGACGATTGGTTCCGGTGATCCCATAGTCGTAAGTCTTATATTAGTGTCTTTCCACAAACGATTATTCAAAAATAAAATTTGGTGTTATGACATCAAATTTTATTCTTAAATAAACATATATGGAAAGACATTAAGTATGATCTATGTATTGATTCTGTTTGAGTCGTCGTGTAATTTACAGTTAATTAGAATTAAGCTTGTCTATGTAAAAAAAAAAACCCCTGATAACACTTTAATTAATTATAACACGCATGCAAGATAGATGATAGAAATTATGAGAGAGAGAGAGAGAGAGAGAGAGAGAGAGAGAGAGAGAGAGAGATGGTTTCCAAAAACATTTGACATAATCACAATTTGTTGATAAGTTTTCCAATAACACTGGATTTATCGTCTTTGTTGCTCAAAAGTTAAAAAATTATAGATGCAGACACATCTCCATGGTTGCAGATGAAAAAGGGCATAGGTACATGTTACATTTTGTTGATAAATAATTTATTTGAATACATGTACAGTTTGCCTACATGACAGGACTATTTACATGAGTTACCGTGCTCTATCTTACTCCAGAGAAGTAAAATTTCCTTCACCGGTTTTTGGAGCATACTCCAAATAGTACTCAGCGGAGAACGTACTCCAAAACTTTTATAACCTCGGTTTTTAGAGTCGTACTCAGTGGAGCACAAACTCGGAGTACGGAGTACGAGTTTGAGTAGGAGTATGAAAAAAGTTTTATAACCTCGGGGCCTGGTTTGCCCGAGTAGTTGATTAAAATCAACTCCCAAAAATATATATAACATCGCGATCAAAAAAACAAAATAAATCACATGAAATAATAAATAGTTATTGTCTGTCTTTGAACACTCAGACTTTTTACCTACAAAAAAAAGAAAAGAATGACAGCTCTTGGTTTCCCGTTTTCGTTTTGTCAATCGTCATTCCGCAAATTAAATCCGTGCAGTATTTGAAAATTCAACCTGACCTGATCCGAAGAAAAGCATGGACATTTCTGTCATATTCAGCAGTCAGCATTGGAAATGATGAACTAAAGAAAGTGGTGAGTATATTCTATGAAATATTAAATCATGAACAACAAGAGTTGCTCAGCGGCATTTATGACCGAGAGCATCATATCATAATGGCGCAATGGCGTCACACTCGTACAGTCGTTTGACCAGTTCCGAATTTTGACCAGTTCCGAATAGTTCAGAAGTTAAATAGCAAATAATTAATGAAATAAAACATGGAGGAAAAAATCAATACCTTTAATATAAACACGTATTAATGCTTGTTTGAATTCTGCTGTAGTTTCATTTTTTGCGGTCATACATGTATTTGATATCGGTCTTAGATTATTCGACCTACTTTCGCTTTGTAATAAATCCAGGTCATTGCAACGCTAATATGCACATAAAATCGTCTGTCGGTGCCTTAAATTTTCACTTGTAACAAGATTTCTTTTTTTAAATGTAGGTTTAGTATGTATTCTAACATACCCAAAAGCAAACAGGATAAAAAATTAAATAAAAACGCAAGTAGAAGCAGAATTTTATTGAGCGTCATTTTATGAGTTCCGAATACCCAATTTGTTTCCCTCTGTTTTAGGATTTAATGAAGGGATTGATTAAAACAAATACTTCTGGAATTCATTAAATGTCTTTCTCCGTCTTAGATAAATCATATTCTACCACAATAATGATAAGTGGAGGTGCTGCGACTGTATTGCGACAAGATGTTAGAAACCAGGCTAAATTATTGTTACGGTGATTTTGTCTGTCATTTCAGTGCAAATCAAACTATATTGTTAAGAAAATACAAATAACTGAGATGGTTGCATTAAACCTGTTATTAAACAGGTTCAATCAATAGTTTTAGGGCCGAAACTTTTTTATCTGCATTCCATATGTATAGGAACAGTTATGTTATTCGGAACCCATCGGCTTATTCACAACTGGTAAAATGGCTTCCCACGTAATTTGTTAGAATAAAATTTTATTTTAAAAAAATTAAATGCAGTAATATTGCATTTATATCAGCAGGGATATGGTGTATATCGGCCAAAAAATCAGATCTAAAAATAACACCCAGGAACATTTACAGCACCTCCAAATCTGTACCCTATTCGGAACTGGTCAAACGACTGTATATAATATTGTTGCACACGAGTTCTCTATCGATCAGCCGTTCTATTTGTGGCTTTTGTGATTTTTTTTTAAATAAAGAGGTATATATATAATTGATAAAAATTCAGAGGTTTGTCGTTGTAATCTATTACGCGCTAGAAATTTTCCTAAAAGTATGGTAAACAACGGGCTCATCACGAACTTTCTCCGAGTATGTGACCACCTCTATAGTTCTGATTTTTGACCAGTTCCGAATAGTTCATAAATTACATAGCAATTAATTAATGAAAGTAAAGATGGAGAAAAATATTAATACCTTTAATATAAACACTTATTAATGTTTGTTTAAATTCTGCAGCAGTTTCATTTTTTGCGGTCATAAATACAGCCATTTTACAGTTCATTGCAACGCTAATATACATGTAGTAGGAAAGGAGGAATGAGCATATACATATTGAAAACATATGGCTGGACTGGGAATCAAACCCGGGACCCCTGCAACTCTAGTCAGGAGCTCTACCACTGAGCTATCCAGGCCGATATCCACGGTCCATATAGCCCCAACTACTACATTCCTCCCTTCTTAAATAGTCTTCGACCCCGAAGACACAACACAAGTTCAACTTGTCAGGACTTATTATATTTATATTGCCTGAACAAGGAAGGCCACGGCACCATCTGTAGTAGGAAAGGAGGAATGAGCATATACATATTGAAAACATATGGCTGGACCGGGATTCGAACCCGGGACCCCTGCAACTCTAGTCAGGAGCTCTACCACTGAGCTATCCAGGCCGATATCCACGGTCCATATAGCCCCAACTACTACATACACATAAAATCGTCTGTCAGTGCCTTTAGTTATCACTTGCAACATGAATTTTTTTATTAAAAGTAGGTTTGGTGTGTATTCTAACATACTAATCATGTTGATGCAGGTAAAAAAATTTAAAAAAAGAAAACAAGTAGATGCAAAATTTTATCGAGCTGTCATTTGACGAGTTCCGAATACCAAATTTGGTTTTCACTGTTTTAAGATAAAATGAAGAGGTGGATTGAATCAAATACTTCTGGAATTCATTAATAGTCTTTATAAGTTTTAAATAAATCATATTGTACCACAATAATGATAAAAGAAGGCGCTGTGACTGTATTCTGACAGGACGTTAGAAACTGGTCTAAAATATTAATTGTGATTTTGACATTTCCTTGCAAATCAAACTGTATATGTTAAGAAAATACCAATAAATGGACAGCAGTGTGTTTGTTTTCACTGTAAAGATACTATGAGAACTCTTAATAATTTGTAGTGAGTTTAGTTTTTGCAGTCCTGATGCAAAGTTTGTCACAACTAGCAGTTAATTGGTGAATAAATTATCAATATCGCTTAACTTTAAGAGTGGCAAGTACTGATTCGGCCAAATAAAACGTATTTTGAGATCTAATTTTTTTGTTGATGTACACCATATCCCTGCTCATATTATCAAAAATCTCACTTGAGAGTATACACTTCAGCTGATGTAGGATGTAGCGATGCATTGATTGATGACACTATTTGATGTAACAGTTAAACAGGTAGAATCACGGGTTACAGTTTTTAAAAGATGTATACCAGGGAATATTTACAGCACCGCCAAATCCATTACCCTATGCGGAACTGGTCAAACAACTTTATATAATACACTAGTATAATGTATCATATATAGTGTAGGGGTGGTCACATAATAAGAGGTTAAATGTCCCTGAGTGATAAGCCCAATTTGGCTTTCTTTTATATATATGATATCATATGTAATCATGTGCATTGTTTGAATTTTATTTAAACATTATTCCTTATTCATTTAAGTGTTGTGTTAATAAATGGTTATCCACTGTACCTTGCATTCACAGGTGTTTGGGGACAGGAACACAACCCCCCCCCCCCCCCCCCCCCCCCCCATATTCATTTTGTAATGAGGTTCCTGAGTTATTTTTTTCATAATTTATTTTTTATTTTAAAGCATATGTTGATGTATAATACACTATAAAAATTCACAATAAAATGAGAAATGAGTTATATATATTCTACCAGTGGTATTGTTATATATAGCTTATTTCATGTCAATTTGTGAATTTTTTTAGTGTGTATAGTGAAACTTTTTTTTTGTTTCCTCTAGTTTGATAAATGCAGAAGACACACCTGTTAGTGAGAGCATTGGACATGGCACATCCAGTAAGTATCTTTAATTAAATCTATTGACCTGTGAAAAATTCTGTAATCTATCAATCCACATGTCAAAAAATATTTTATGAAATTTTTTCCCATATTCAAAATTTTCACAAAGTAAGTAGGCTTATGTTAGCTTTTCTGATTAAAACTTGTCTGTCATCTGTAGTCGGCATTGTAGTCATGATAAACCTTTTCACTTAAAGACAAATCTTAAAAAATCCTCTTAGCCAAAACCAATTGATCAGAAAAGCTGAAGGTAGTGTAGATTAAAGTTTGTTCCAATCAAGATTCCCGGGGTTCAATTATACGATTGGTGCTGAAATTTTGGTTGGTCATTTATAGAAATGTCTTGCTAATAGGGCTAACACAGATCACCGAAATAACCAAAAACCACGGAACAATTTGTTTGGTTCCGTTTTTCGGGATTTCGGTTCGGTATGGTTTGTGTAATAGAATCCGTATTTTTATGAAAATTGGCATGAAATTTAAAGGTTTATTAGTGTGGACCTGTTGTTTGTAATAAACATTGACTTGCATACAACTGGCCATGTATACCGATGATTGTTCACTCATCCTAAAAAAAAATACCTGTGTATAAAGGATAAACACTAGTTCAATAAACAAAGATGGCGGCTTACGATTCGGACATCGAACATGTTTTCAATATTTGTTTATAGAAATGTTTAGGGTAAAAAAAAATTGGATTTATTAGTAGTGAGATTGAATGAAAAAAGTCAGAAGTCAGATCCATGCAAAATAATGTGGGAAAATCTGCGTGGATACAGAAAACAGAACACACAGTGTGCATTACCTGTAACTTGAAAATACACGAACATATCATCAGGCTTTACTTGTTTCAAATCACAAATATACTTTTTATGTTAACATATGATTTTTATCAAATCTCCTGTAACCATTTATCAAAAGAAGCATTGAACTATATCTTAAAACGAATGACTTGAATTGAAAAATCGGCCATAAAACTTATTTTTAAACTATCAAGAAAGGAACTTCATAATGAGATATTGAAAACGAAAGTTTACAATTATTTTTTTCTAATAATCCTTTGTAGTACATACGGCTTTAAAAATGTTCTTCAAGTTATTTGAGGTGAAATTATTCTTTAAAATAATATAGTTTTTATTTTAAAATTTTACTTAACATTATCAAATGTAATTTAAATTTCTAGTCAGGAAACTAGTTATTGTGTTTAAGTTTCTTATTAAAGAGTGAAGAAATAGAAAAAATGAACATTTGAAGTATAAACAATGAATTTTTATTTGAAAGTAGACCCGAACTGAAAAACCCGAAACCGAACCGAAAATTTTACAACCCGACCCAAAAAAATTTGGAACCGTGACAGCCCTACTTGCTAAACATTAAATACTTGTACAGAAAAATTAAAAGGATGATATGCAGTAATCCTTCTTAAACGATGAATTATTAGGGCCCAGCTCTGCGGGCGCCCTATAGTGATCAGTCTGTCTTTCCATCCTTCCCTCTGTCTGTCCATCTGAGATCTGTTGTTCGGAGCATATCTTCTCTCCCCTTGGCCTAATCTGGCTCATACTTCACCCACAGAGTGCCTTTGGGTTAAGGGTGTACAGTGACCTTGAACCATGTTTCCAGGTCTAAGGTTAAGGCCATAGCAGAATTTTATATAAAATCCTTATCCGGGGCATATCTTCTCTCCCCTTAGTCCAATATTGCTCATTCTTCACTCACAGATTGTCTATGGTCAAAGGGTGTGCAGTGACCTTGAATGAAGTTTGTAGGTTAAGGGTCAAGGTCATATTAGACCACGCGAAAATTCTTTGTTCAGAGCATATATACTTTTCACTTAGCCCTATTTGGCTCATACTTCACATAAACAGCGCTTTTGAGTAAAGAGTGTGTAGTGACCTTGAACCATTTTTCAAGGTCAGATGTGGTCATAACAGAATTATATGAAAAATCCTTGTCCAGACCATATCTTTACTCCCTTTTCTCAAGTCTGACTCATACTTCACCCACATGGTGCCTTTGATCAAAGGGTATGCAGTAACCTTGAATAATGTTTGTAGGTCAAGTGTCAAGGTCATATCGGATCACACAAAAATCCTTTTTTTAAGAGCATACATATTTTTTCCACTTAGCCCTATTTGGCTAATGCTTTACTTAAACAGAGCTTTTTGGTTAATGGCATGTAGTGACCTTGAACCAAGTCAATGTGAAGGTCATAGCAGATCTCTTTATAATCAGGGGTGTGCAATTACCATCGCCCGACGCCCGGGGCTACCGATTTTAGAGGTCGGGCTAGCAAAAACATTAACTGTGGTAGCCCGTCGGGCTAGTAAATCATAACCAGAGTTGGCAAAATATGCCGGTAAATTTGCAGTGTCCTAGTAGGAAAAGTGTATCGTCATTGTTATCACAGAGGCATGATATCTGCTCCTTTTAAGTCATGATAGCCTAAAAATTTCTTAAGCATTTTTTTCTCGTGCTACATTCTTCTGAGAAAAACACTCTGCTGTAAGTTTCACACTTTGAAGTTTTACCGACAGTGTTGACCTCACCAGTGGCTAGACGAGATAGTCACGCCTCACTGCACATGGCTTCCGTAGTTACCTGTGCAGCTGTTTCAAGTGACATCACTGTAAAATGATTCCTTTTTCTTTAATATGTATTCATTGGCTTTTTTAAATATAATTTTTTTTTTACAGAGAGAGAGAGAGAGAGAGAGAGAGAGAGAGATGCATTACAGAGATATTATAAATTTCTGCACTAACTATTCTCATGAACACATTTTAAAGTGACCTGCTTGGTGAATTAAAAATTTTTTCATATTTTGCCTATTATTATTTGTGCATTTTCCATTATTTTAAATTAAAATTTACCATTACTTAATTAATTGCATAGTTGTATTTTGTAAATGGAAATTAAACAGGATAAAATGCATGCACACATAGATAGTTGCAATGATTTTATAGAGTCTGTTCACATTCACAATGTTATGTTTGGGTTTTATTATATAAACGGTACCCAAACCAATTTTGTAACTAAAATGTGAGAGATCAATGAAGTTGAATATTTTTGAACTAGTCTACCACAGAAAACATGCAAGTAATAAAAATTTCGTATATTAATAATTATATACTAGTATCATACAGGGTTTTTTATAAAATGAAATGTCGACACGTCCGAAATAGTCTGGCTAGTAACTTTGAATCTTGGGCTAGTAACTTTGGTACTCCCACTAGCCCCTGGGCTAGTGGCCAAATTTTGTAATTGCACACCCCTGATAATCAGTTTTAGACCATAGATTATTTCCCATTTGCTTAATCTTTCTCAGATTAAACAAAAATGCCTATATGTAAGGGGTAATGAGATTGAATTAGAAGTTCTATGCAAGCTGGAAAATTTCTAAGTTATAGGTCAAGGTCAAAGCAAAATTCTTTGAAATTCTTTTCATCCTATTGTCCATTTTTTAGTGGGGCCCCTTTGAGATGGTCACCATCTCAATGTTGTCTAGTACTAAATCTACAACAATTTTGATAGTTTTTTTAGACACGAGTAAATAAAAATAATGGTTTTTAAACAATTTACATTTGCAGCCATAGTTCTCACACATTATTGTTATGGGGATAAATGCATTATTGCTGTTCTTAAGGTGGTATGGGACACCTGTCAATATTAATGTGGATAAAAGTTCATTTATATAATCAAAATACTTTCATCTGTTTAGAATTTTCAAATTTTACAAAATTTGACCAAAATTAAGTTTTTAATTAACTTGAAGGTAAAAGTTATAAAAACCCTAGCGGGATTTGAACTCATGACTTACAGATCCATAGGTAATGCTCTAACCCATTGCGCTAAGCTGTTAGATAACTGATTTGGGAAAGAAAAGTAAATTTAAAATTGAAATTGATTTTATTGCTCATTACGATAAGAAGTACATCCCAATATGGAAGTGTCCCATACCACCTTAAGAAAATATTACAGCGGATATTCATCTTAGTTTGTAGCCATTTGTTATTTTTTAATAAAGTTGAAAATAATAGGTGGGCCTTAGTACAATAGAATGATATGCCTGTTAATACATTGATTAGAATAGCATTTAACATATCAAGTGACAACATTTTTCATTGAGTTTATTCATCAAGTGAGTAAGGTTATAAAACTCTTCTTTCAGATCTGATGGTAAAATTGTTGACCACCCTGCTTCCTTAAACCTTTTCTGTCAATGCATTTTAGTTTTCTATTTCACAACAATTTCAATTTGGTACATTGCCCATGCTCAAAGCTATGTCACTTATCTTGGTTAAAAATTTTCCATATTGAATCAACATAACAATAAATTAAATGCGATACAAAATGTCTTGATATGAAACGTTAGGTATCAATTAATAGTAAATTTGTTATTTCAATTTATTTTTCAGATTCAGGAATTTGAACCCAGTGTTCTAAGACATGTGCATGATGATGAAGAGGGCAATAATTTTGCTAGTGAAATTGTATGCCACTTTATGGATGGAAGATACTTTATAAAGACCAAGTTTCATGCAGAGTTTCTTGAAAAATTAAAGGATGAAAGAGCAACAAAAAAAACCTGGATCTATCTAAACGGACTTGAGGGTTTAGGGAAATCATCATCATCAATTTACTATGTTTTGAAATGTCGGGAAAATGGCGACCTCTCAGTTCATTATGTTGACTTAAATAGAATTGAAGAAAGAGATGAAGATTTGGAATCCTTTGAAGCTTATTCTAAGAAATTTGGAAATAGAGACTGCGTAATAGTGGATCATCTTACCCTGTATAATGCCCATTATCTAGAAAAAGTTAAAATAATTGTCAAGCGGCAAGTTTCATATCCACAGTTCATTCTCATTGAAACAGGTTTCACTGCAAGTGCACATAAGGTTATGGAATTTGGAAGAGAATTTCAGCTTGATGAAGACACTTTTCTCAACATTTGGAAGGGATCCTTAGAATACATGTTATCGCAAAAAGACAAGGAGGACATGAATTATGAGCATAGATTAGGCCTTTTAGATAAAGGAAAGGAAGTTTATGATGAATTTTCAAAGGAGTACATAATGACACCTAGATTATTGAACAGTGTGTTAGAAGATATGTATACAAGAACAAATGAAACAGTTGAAGAGGCATTTGCCCAGTATACAAAAGAAAAACAACATAAAATCCTAAATTGTAAAAGTTCTGAAAACATTGAATATGCCAAGTTTCAGCTCCACACTGCTGTTCTTCTCCATTGTATTCCAAACAAACAAGAAATCATCATTAAAAGAGAATGGGCACAGGAATTAAAAATAGGAATCAACATTTTTGAAGTTGAGCATTACAAAATTCAAACACCAGGTCTTCTACAAAGTAATCTTGAATATGCAAGAATGGGTTTGGATGTTGGGGATATCTGTGTGAAAATTCGACATTTGATTCCTACCTTAGCAAACTGTTGGCGAGAAAGGTTTCCTTATGATTTAGAGGGGATGCTACAAATTGCAAAAAATGTTGGTTCTGATAAAATTTTGCCAATTATGTTTCAGAATGGTGGTGCAAGAAAAGAGTTTGAAAAATTGTTAGTTGATACTCAAAAAGAGATCCAATCTGTACTTTTGCCATTCTCCATTGGTGGTGAAACAATTTATCAGGTATCACAGTCAAAGCAAGAATTGTTACAAACACCATGTACTGTAGTGCCATCTGTTGAAAATTTCTTTGAACGAAATGCGAAAGAGTTATCTTCGTATTATCAAGATATACCAGAAAATTTCAAAGGTCATGAACGAAATGTAGCTTTATTTTCCCTGTTTATAAAACAACTTTCAAATAACTTTGATAAGTTTTTGGTGTATCCACTGATACCAAATTTCATGGGAGTAGACTACTTTGTTTTTTACAATGTCTCTGTTGATCGTTGTGAAGGTTGTACATCATCTAAAAGGATCAAAGTTCAGGAAAAAACATTGTACCTTGTTCAAGTGGCAACAGGTGCTATGCATCGAGGTGATACTATTGGTCAAGCTTTGAATGTAGTGAAACAAATTTTTGCAAACGAAAATGTTGTAGTTCATGCTGTTGTTATTGTTGCAAGTCAGAATAAAGAGTCCTTTACATTGACCAAGTGTGCATTTGAAAACATTTCTGTGATCAACTTACATGGAACAGAAAAACCATTACTACAAAATAACTGCCTCCTGTATCAATTTTACTTGGAACTTTTGAAGTCATCCTAAGCTTTTGATACATATTCATGAACAGGTTCATAAAAAATGGTTTGTAATCAACTCTTTGTTAAGGCATGCCATATTGTGAAAGTTATATCAGCTTCCTGTTAAATTACTTTATTTTTGTCAATAACGAACTTTCATCAGGTTTTAGCAACTGTTACAATGTACAATACACCTTATTACACTTTAATTTATTTGCATTTATATTTGTATTTTTAGCTTTGTTTTTGCAATGTGTCTTTAGTCTTTTGGTTCACTTGAGCTTACAGCTTGTGACCTTTTTATTCATATGTTGGCAGTAAACTATAGAGTATTTATATTTTTGATCTTTTTTCCCAGAACCATTGGGCTAAGTTAACTAAACCTGTAGTTATGTAAATTCAATTACGGTATATCATATACGAAATAATATACCGGTATGTGTTTAGATGCCTTTACAGTACGAGAGTAGATTTAAAACTTAGCACATATAAAAGAAAATTGGTATGTTACTCTTGCTTTGGGTCATATCATTAGTATATTTAGTTTTCAGTTAGGGCCTAACAAAAAAATATGTTTCTTTACGGTTACCCGACCTACCCTATATTTAATCGCCGACCCTAATTGTTTTTTTTTTTTCCATCGTTAGAAATCCGGAAGTCACACGTGGGTACGTTTAACTTTTATATTCATAATCGGTCAAGCGTTTGAAATCGAAATCGAAAGTAAAAAAAAAACATGGCGTCGATATCACATGTTCTCTGCAGTTCGAAGAATGCGCACACATTGCCGAATAACATGACATTTATCCAGGTGTTTGATCGATACCATGGGGGAAATGAAAAGGTTCCCGATTTTAAAGTACAAGGCAAACAACATGGAGGGGAAAATACATGTAGTTTTGACCACAGGAGTCGGCGATTTTATCAATTTCTTGAAAATAAATGAGAAACAGGCAAAATCCTACCAATGAGCTTCGTGAGCGTAGCGAGCGAAGCGACAGGAAGGCAACAAGTTTTCTAGATTTTCTTTATTTCGCTATCTAATTGATATTAAACACCAGACATCAACTCTGTGGTGTTATCTTACCAATTTCTTGCATTTATTTCCGTAAAATTAAATCCATTTTTTCACATCTCGATCATGGCCATGTTTGATGCTTGTGGTGAGCAATATCATGGTTTTTTTTTTTAAAAATAATGGTGTCTGTTTTGTATAAAAACTTAGCATATCGAGCCATTTTCAAGGAACATTCTGCATAAAATAGTATAGTCTGTTGCACTATTGATACTATTACTAGGTCAGGTGCGGATCAAAAATTAATCCTCAGGGGGGGGGGGGGGGGTCTCTACTAAGCATGTTATTTGTTGCAACAGCAGACAAAAACTATTTTTTGGTATTGTCACATTTATTTCTAGAGCACATTTTATCCACCAATTAATGGAGGTAAAGTTTAAATCAATAAACCTCTAGATTTTATATTTGATTACAAGTACCTAGATTCTGTAAAATAGGCTATAATTACGAGGCATGATTTTTTCTGCCAAACTGAAGGATCAAATAAAACCACGTGGTCTAAAATTTAAATGACAACAACATTCGCAGGGGTGCATACGGCAAACAAAAGTAAGCATGACACAATGGCAAAACAGTTTTGTATTATCAGTTTATGTGACATTTGTAAAGTTTTGTAAAAAAAAAAAAAATTATAATAAAATAAAAAAAAATTCCTACCTACCGACCCTAGTTTTTTTCAGCATGTAACAGTAAACAAACATATTTTTTTGTTTGGCCTAGTCAGGAGGGATTGTATTTATAAAGAATTGGCTTGGCTTGTAGGCTCCTCTTTTTTTTTCTTTTTCTTTTTTGCAAAGGGGGGGGGGCTATTTATTAGGAGCAGCACCACATGGTAAAAGCATAAAATATTGGTCTCTAATTAATCTAACTTCTGTAATAATCTTCCATCATACATTATGCTGCATGTTTTGAATGTAGGTACATTTTGGTTGAGAGATTTTTAGAGAATCTATTTTTTCCTCATAGAGATGATTATTTATTTATAATTTTTTTTTTTAATTTAAAACTTCATATCATTTTATCATCAATGTTTTGCATGTAAGATCAAAATGAGTACAAGAGGGTTAAATGTGTCAGGTGTGTTCATCGTGCACATGTATAAAATACTCTGATTCTCTAAAAAAAAAAAATCCAATTGATCTCCTCATATGCTTATGAAATAATGCATTTTTTAAAAATACTATTTCATGTTGCTAGGATACTCCACTTAGCAGTACTCTAGCTGTTTTTTATTTTCATGTTAAACTGTATATATATACTTTTGCTTGAATAAATCTGTCACTAGATGAAGCAAGTGTTTTTAATCTTATCATGGGGTAGCATTAGGCCACAGTAATTTATTTCTTTGTTTAATATTGCAGTGCTTTTTTGTAATTTTCAAAAAATCTCTAGGTTGCTTTTCGATTTTTCATTAATTAAGTTTTATTAATTTTGAGTTCACCTGAGTGGCCATCGTTAACTTTTAACACATTTAACTTTATAATAAAAATCCAAAATATTAGCATTTCAGTTAAGGAATGAATTCAATATTAATTTTATTTGATATAAAATGGTTTGGCACAATTGACGCCTCTTAAAACTGTGCCAAACCATTTTATATCGTTTCAAACTATCTTGTTCTTTAAGCCAATCAGAAAGAGTGTTACAATCTGAATTAAATTATATATATATCTTTGTATGTTAACTGTCAAAATCTGCAATAACACAGAGTGCTCAAAGGTTAAATTATGAGTTGTTAAAGTAGTACAACATAACGTGAAAATCAAATTACCGGTAATGTTCATATCTATTAGAATGACTATTCCATTCATTTGAGCTTATAACAGGAATTTTGAGGTATCAATAACAATTGCAGAGAAGGCAGAAATGTAAAAATATGTAGATAAAAAGCAGTTAAAACATTTTTGAAAGATAACAGTAATATAACTGTAACGATTTGTGCAAACAAATTTTCATTACTTGCATTACTCAATTTGTATGCACAAACCATTGCAGTTATGAGACTATTTCAAAGAATAATGATTTAATACTTAAATATACTCTCATTTTAATTAATACATTGTTTCAAATCTTGTGCAATAGAAGCAGCTTTTCGAAATATTTTTGTGGCCATGAAAATGGCCGTTTATGGTTCTTGTGCTTGCAATGTGTAACAGATCTTGACTGTGGCCTTCTGTTCTGATTGGATAACTCCAGCAAAAAGTCATCACATGATCACACTGGATCACATTTGTCTGTAGCTATAATTATTTCACTATACTCCAGCTACAATTACAATCAATACATGTATATAAAGAAATCTACAATAAAAAAAAATTCCAGTTTATAAACTTTCTGTTTGTCTCTTGCATGTACTGTATATGAATCCCAAATTCAACATTACAAAGAATTCCAAGATTGGAGTTGTTGTACATATAAAATAGGCCATCTTCTCCAATATGAATAAAAATACTCAAGAGGAATGTGCATATAGCATCTTTTTAGCTCACCGAGACGAAGTCGGTGGGAAGCTTATGCTATACCCCGGTGTCAGCGTCCTGCCCTGGTTAAAGTTTTTGTTGTAGGTCCTGTATCTAAGTTATTACTTGTCCTATCTTCACCAAACTTGCATGCATGATGCATCTGGACCTACTTATGGACTTGAAAGACTTGGATTCTGAATCTGGGCCATGAATTTCAGATGCTGGAGGAGGTTAAGGTTTTTGGAGCAGGTAAAAGTTTTTGGTGCAGGTGCCCTTTGATAACCATTTCTAAATTACTACTGGTCCTAATTTCACCAAACTTGCACGGATTATGCGTCTTATGATACTGATGCATTTGACAGGCTCAAATTTTATTTGAAAAAAGATTTAATTAATACTGGTTCTTTGGAAGAATGAAACTAATCATTATTTGATCATGTGAAGAAGTTTAAGATAAAATAAAAATTATGAATAAAGATTTA